>NC_135503.1:149853569-150071069 GCF_052857255.1 Amblyomma americanum
GCTCACCACGTGATTCCTGCGTGCCCGCACAGCCCCACTGCGCCCGAACGAGACGAGCGGGAATCGCTGCCGTCGCGCGCTATCTGTTGGGGCAGTGGGGTGCATTGCGAGGAGGAGGAGGATGGGGAGGAGGAATTTTTCGCTCACGGCCAACGCCGCCGACGCCGACGACGCCGGCTTTTCTGCGACACGGGGCCCTTAACGCTGTCGCGTTAAAACAGGTGAACGTGTGTTTCGCAAAGCCTTCTGTAAGCCTTCGTGGTAATGAGATATATTTTCTTTGCAACTGCTTACCTTCGAGAAAGCAATATGGGAGGTTCTCTTTGGTGAGAGTTCTTTTCTTTTTGCTTTTGTGCCATATAAAAATAAATGACAGTGTGATCTCTATGTTCGCAGAAGGAATGGTTTTCTTGTATTTTTGTTTTATCTGACGTGTATATGTTTTATTTTCCTGTAAATAAAATCAGTTCTAGTTGAGAGCCTGCGTTGAGTTCCGTCTTAGCTCTTGCCTTCGTATTTCCGCGCTGCTAAAATACTGATTTGAAGAGGTGGGCACAATATCTGAACCCAGAAGATTACGATAACGATGGGATCATCAGCCAGGTCTCCAATGAAGAAAAGATGCGCCTTTGCTACAGCAGCGTTAAAGACTTTAGTTGGGCTAGTTGACAGTTATTTCATAAATGCACTCTTACGAGCGAAATTTCAGTGGCAAAGAGGATGCAACAATAGCGGTTGACCTATTGGTAGTCCAATCGTTCATAATCCTTAAGGCTTTAACAAAATATGAAAAACAGACGCGACAATATTATGTTCCAACAATATTTAACAAATTTCCAGCGCCTGTTTTAAATACAAACACCAAACAAGAGATAAAAATACTGCTATGAAGTACTTATTTTTTTTCAATCATCTGTATACTTTTTGTCTTTCATACTGCAATCTTCAGTAACAACTTTCTGCATTTTTTTGTTTTCTGATTGCCAGGCACTGCCAGTCAAGTCCTCTGAGGCGTTTGCAGGCCTGTTACGTGTATTGTGTTTTTGATTGTACGGAATAAATATTGTATAGTATTGCTTTTTGTCCTGTGCGCGTCTACCATCTGATTACAACTTATGAATTTACATCGCGGCATTGAATTGCAATATAGTCAAGACCGCATAAATTCTAGCAGGTTTAGTTGATCGTTGCTGAAGTGTGAGCATTTAAAAAGGTCTTCACGTCAGTATTTGCAAGAGAATCCTGCTGTTCTCACTTGCTTGTTTTCAAGCACAGCTGTGTTCCTGATTGCACACAGTTAATGTTCAAATTGTTTTTGAGATGTATTTTAAGCATTATCATAAACAGTATTCGGAAAAAAAAACTGTAGGAAGATTTTTCTGAACAATATTGGGACGAATCCAAAGTATCTAATTCAAAATAGTCAAAAACAAAGTTCACATGCTGATATCAACAAATCTTTTCAGATAATTTTTCATTACATCGTGGTGTAGAGTTGCTCTTACTAACATAAGCATATATATCAATACAACGGTTAGAGCTACGTTCTGCGCAGATAGCAATGTATTGGGCTTTTCTCAGTTTGCCTTTAAATAAATTTGGCTCGCTTCGGAAAAAAGAATTCTTATATATAGGGTGCTTTTTTAATCAGTATAGATGCCTCTTTAATAACACGTGAGATATAAGACAATGCTCTTCAAGCAGGCGGATTCTTCAGGGTGTCCTAAATTTATCTGTCTGGTTTGTAAAAAATTCTCTTGCGCAAACCACTGGTCTATTTCCGCTCAAGCACAGACCACACGGTAGCCATGATAGTCTGCGTTTTTGATAAATAATTTAACATCGGAACTCGCCTGCACTGCGCGGAATCGGTGAAAAACTGGAGTCGTCTGCGCGCAGATTTTTTCTCAAGGTGAGTTGGATAGTCGATGTGAGAGGCTGTGTCATCTGGCGAACTGCGAGGAAATCAATAGGTAGGTCTCGCAGTACCCACGGTGGCGCAGCCTGTAAAATCTTCTTCTCCACTTGCCTAAAAGAAAATTCTCCGAGCAGACGACAGTTCAGGCAGGTTCCGACGTTTAAATGGTATATGAAAAAGCGCAGACTAGCATAAGGTACTCTATGGCTTGTGCGTTAGACCAAAAAGACAAGTAGCTTGTGCAGGAGAATTTTTTTGCTGTGGAGACAGATAAATACAGAACGCCCTGTAAAGCATGACGGACATTATCTATCTGTTAAAGATCAAGAATAAATGCATAATGAACGAAAATGTATTGTGAACTGATTTGTTTTGGTTTTATGAGCAGAATATCTGATATTTTATTTACATTAACTTTTTTTATAAGGCAATGTGCTTCGAGACATGGAACCTAAAAAGTAATGACACGAAAGGTCGTTTAGTTAGCTCACAATGTCGCTCACATTTTGAATGTAGCAAATATGGGTGCCATTTTTGTACTGTATGGCGTAAAAGCAGTTGCCGCAATTTTCGAGACGATACTACGCGTAGAGATACCATTTTATAAGCTGGAAGCCAACTGAACGACCTTGCAGGTCAGTGTTATACGTTTAGTTGACGGTCAGTTGACGTTCGATATTTTCACGCTCATTGCCGATAAATAAAATTTAAGAACTGGGCTCAGCTTCGATGTTGACGGTCTTAATTCATTTTTGTGGTGAAATTTAGTTACATGACCGTTTAATTCTTGACCTCTATCAGATGCATAATGCCCACCGTCCAGTAAAATCCACCGGCGCAAATCACTTTTTAAAAAAGACTTTTAAAGAAAATCTGCGCGGATAAAGAAACACCTGGGATAAGTAGCGAGGCATTAGAAGTACTAAAGAAGGTATCAGCTCAGGCCAAGAACAGTGCGCACATTCAGAGCATGCGATAGAAATTATCATCATAATAACACCTGCTTGCAATGCTACCACTATGAGGTAAATTTATTAGCAATAACTGGCTCATATCTCTTGGAAAGCTACTACGTAAATTTGCATCCTGCCAGTACTCACCAGTGGGCAGGAACTTACACTTATAATTCGTACACTTGTAAATGAATTACAGCAGCAACGTGCAATGCAAAGCAAAAGAATGTTCGCACCCTTAGGAGACTTGAAAAGGGCGTAATGAATTGGGAGCAAAAGCGGCTTAATGATATTCTGGAGGAAATTAAGAGCAAAAAATGGACACGAGATTGTCGTTGCAGGTAGCGCGGCGCATTCCATGAGGAAAAAAGCGAAGCTAACTGGGGAGAGATGAGGATAGCTGCCAGAGTAGGTCGGCTGCAGGTGGCATGGGACGGCCCCTCCAGTCGACGTAATCCTGACGGTGAAGATATTTCTGCTTGCACTAAAGAATCCGCGTTGTTAACACGTAGCTCCCTCTGCACTGTGCGAAGTGGATCACGATGAGCTTGCTCCTCCGCAGCCCTCGTACTGGGGCTTCTGGCGCTCTGTGGGCGTCACGGAAGACAACCTCGCAGAGGTCAAGGAGAACGCGACCCTCTTCGAGGCCCTGCGCGAGCAGAAGCAGGCGCACCTGGTCATCTACAAGCTGACCAAGGCGAGCATGCGCGAACAGCACTCAATTCTCACAACAATGCGACTCAGCACGCGCTTTCAGTACGAACTGAATACCTTTCAGACAATAGAGTTTCTTACTATTAGCCAGCCTTAGTTTCACGTACGTACAGAGTTCACGTACGCAAACGTGTCAAGTCTATATAGCATACGCGCATGTCTTTTCAAACCCTTTCAGTTGCACATGCATGACAGACGCCAATGGTTCGATGGATGGAAGGTAGGAGCGTTCCCTTTGAAACAGGGTGATGGCAGCTGCCACCATACTCACCGTTTTTTTTCCTTTATTTTTGTTTAACTGTGTTGTAAGTTGCTAAAATTCGCCATTTTCTCTAAACACGTCTTCCTACACTATTGACCTTATGTCACCTCTCTGATTTTCAGACACCAATCTTCTAATCGCTTTTTGCTAATATCCATCGCACATTTATTTACACTACCATTGTTATCTCTAAACCCTAGGGCCTCAGGAAGAGTAACTGTGCCAGCGTCTACATCGGGATGGATACCATCACATTTTAGAATGAGGTGTTCTATTGTTTCTACATATTTACCCCACACAGTACATGTGTCATCTCCTTCGTGAATTTCTTTTTATTCCTGCGCGTCCTAACACATCCTGACCTAGCTTCAAAGAGTAAGGCACTGCCTCTTGAGTTATCATAAAACACTTACTTCCTGATCTGCTGTTTCCCGTATCGATATATATAGTTCCACACTATGCTTCTTTTCTATTTTTCTAATTTTTACCTTCCGCGTTTTTAACCTGTCGTGTAATGCTCTTTCTTTCTCCTTTCTCGTATCTGGCAAACTTACTGCTCAGCTTTCTACTTCGTTTCCGCCACTGTGAGTCAACGCTCTTTCTGTATAGGCATTCAAATACTTCAGCTCCCCACCAGTTATCGTCCAATTTCCTCAGGCGTTCTTCGTATAGTACTTTACTCTGAGCTTCCCGTGCTTCGAACGTTGCCCAGCCCATATGCCCCTGTACTGCCTCGTGTGTGGTTTTCCTGTGGGAACCTAGTGCTAATCTTCCAACAGTTCTCTGATTTACTTCTAATCGCGACTGAACTCCAGCTTTTAAGCATAGAACCGCATTCCTGAAAGTAAGCCCCGGCACCATTATTCCTTTCCAAATACCTCTGAGGACTTCATACCTGTTGTACACCCACAATGCCCTATGTGTCATTATTCCGGCATCTCTTCGCCCTTTTGCTATGAGAGACTGTTCGTGTTTTTCCGTGTACATATGCCCTTTGTTTACCCATACCCTGAGATATTTGTATTCGGCCACTCGGGGTATTTAATGCCTTGTATCGTAAGCTCCTGATCAGTTGTACCGTTGAAAACCATCACGCCTGACTTAGTTGCGCTAAAACTGAAACCAAGATTGTCTCCGTCTCCATAGCAATTAACCAGAGTTTGCAAATATTCCTGGCTGTCTGCTAAGAGTACAATATCGTCCGCATACATTAAACCTGGTAGTCGTTGCTCAACAACCATTCCACCTAATCTGTACGACAGATTATAACCTAGATTGCTTCCTTGTAGCTTTCTTTTCATGCTTATCACATAAAGTATGAACAGTAGCGGTGACAGAGGACAACCTTGCCTTAATCCTTTGTGTACCTCGACAGTTGTCGTACTCCTATTTGCTTCCCATGTTATTTGAACTTAGTTTTCTCGATATATTTCCTGTAGAAAATCAATTACCTCATGACAGATACCTTCATCTTTTAATATGTTCCGCAGGAGTTCCCTGTTCACGTTGCCGTACTCACCGCTTATGTCCAGGAAGGCTAAATACAGAGGTACGTTTTCCGCCTTAATAATTTCTATGCACTGGGTAAGCGCGAACAGACTATCATCTAAGCGCCTACCACTTCTTAACCCGTTCTAATGTTCTCAAAGTATTGTAATACTTTGTACTCATGACTTCATTTTTAATCTTACCGGCTGCATCGCCAGCCTGTATATAACTGATGTTATCGTAATCAGTCGGTACGATTTTGTGTTCGTCTTGTCTCCTTTCCCTTTATAAATCAATTTTACTGTTTCCAGCTGTGCGGAATTTTCTTATTTGTTATGACTACCTCCAATGCTCTTATCAGCGTTTCCTTGCCTCTTGGGCCAAGTTCATTCATTAACTTGATTGGAATTTCGTCTATTCCTGCGGACGTGCATTTTGGAATATTTGCTTCCGCATTTTTCTAGTTAAGATTGGTCAGGTTTAAAGCGTTTTCTCTTGCGCTATCCTGTGTTGCTACCTCATTTGGGGCGATTACCCTATCGTCTTTCCTAAATGACTCAACTATAACTGAGGCAATCCAGCTCACAGCGTCATCTCCCTCTAAACATTTTCCCTCGGTGTCCTGAATCGGTTCCTACTTTCTGTGTTTCACATTACCCAGCCAGCTTATATGGCTCCAGAATTTTCTTGACCCCCCTTTAGTTGTATCGCGAACTTCAGCCAGCCAGCGATCAGAGGACTGCTTTACTTGAGCTTGGACGAGGACCTGCCCTTCTTTTTTTTTGTCGATAAGATTCCCATTTGTGTCCTATTTTCTTTGCAGATAACTCCGCCCTCTTTACTTCTTTGTGTTCCCGTGATGCCAACCGTCGTTTATCGATGGCCTCCCTAATTTCCTTATTTCATTAACTTCATGGCTTCCTCTTTCCTCTCCAGCAGTTTACTCCTCTACATCTTGTATTTTTGTGCAAATAAATAGTGCTAGCTGAATACAATCCCACTTTTCTATGGTATGTTTCTCTATTGCTTCCTCTATAACCGTCGCTATTTGCGCTACTTCTTCGTCATTTAATTTTTCGTACTCCTTCTGACTTCCCTGCATTTATCCTTTGACCATTGCTCCCAACAGTGGACTAATACGCTTATGATCACTTCCGAGGCTGTACTTCCCCTCTTCGTCTATTTCCATTATTGAGAGCTTGCTTTACATCCCCTGCGATATTAAGCAGTAGTCAATGGTCGTTTGCCTGTTGCGGGATTCGCACGTAATTTGTTCCTCACACAAGGTTTCTCTATTTAAAATAACTAGGTTGTCTCGCTCACAGATGTCTAGCATCAACTTCCCGTTATGTATGCATTCAGATCCTCGATGTGGCCATTCTGTCACACAGCAGAATATTATCGGCTCCTACTCCAAACCATTTTATATCGTCATGGAGACTTTTAACTAGATCCGTGTTCTCTTGCCTGCATTTGTCCCCTGTTCCTAAATGAACTATTCCTGGCCATGTCCTTTTACCGGCAATTGTACCTGATACCCAGAGATGTTGCTTGCAAGTTGACTTTATTCTTTGCCAATTTGTTCCTTGATGTATCAGCATACCTACTCCTCCTCCCTTCCTATCCGTTGTTGTTCTGTTGCTCCCTTCCTAGACGTAGCCATCAATAAAAGGTGGGTCTTCTAGATCCCTGAAATGTGCCTCGCATAGCGCGCATACATCTACTTCTTCGTCCTTTAACTGCTGTTCTAGTTCTATCCATTTTGCTTTCTTTTTACCGCCTTGCACGTTTATGCACCTGATCCTGGGGTTAAATTTCTTTTTTGTAGTTTTCTTCCTGGACTTCCTAGTGGCCCTTTTTCTGGCGTCAGCCTCCATTGTTACAATTTCTACTTTGCTTCTACCTACACCTACGCCCTGAGCCGCAGTGGACCCCATAAAAAAGCTACTGCTCGGTCTGCCATGCGCCAGCTTATCTCGGCTCCTAGCTTTCCATAAAGTGGATGCCATCTCATGTAAAGCTTCCACCAAAGACTGCTCTATGCACTTCCCTGTTTATGTCTGCCACTTCAAAGCCTTTCTCCCGGCTTGACTTCCTTTTCTTTCGAATAACAGCCACAACGCCTTTGGCAATTTCTCCATTCCGTCCTTGCACCTCCGGCACTGTGCACACTACGATCTGGACTTGCTGTGCTATTGCCCTTAAATCGTCAACTCCCTCCGCTAATCTTTACACTACTTTTGCTTCTTCACCATTCAAGACATCATTTAGCCCCGCCGCTACCACTACCAAATTGCGCTCTGCAACATTCTCAGAAAGTTCGCTTCTTTTCTCTCTCAGTACTGCGTCCATTGTCCTGCCTGGGAATTCCCCGACTGCTACCCTCTTATCACTCATTACACACTCCATAATAGTTCTTTTGCACCTACTCATATTTGAGTTACCACCGACAAGCACTAGGGTATTTCCTTCCTCCCTCCTAACTTCCGGATTATTCTGCCTCTTATCATTGACTGTGACCTCATTCCTTGGGGTTAGCTTGTTCCCCTCCTCTCCATCGCCTCCGGAATTCCTAGCTGCCACGTGTGCGTAGCGGCTCCTGTCTGAACCTGCCTTACCTACTTTCCCATTGCTGTCCATGCCAGTGCAGGCCCCATACACGTGACTGACGCTGGAATGTCCGCCATTGTGACTTCGCATGGCGGTGTCAGCCATTTGTGCTTCCAAGAATTCTCTAAGCTGCTCTTGGAGTTTCCGCGTCTCTGCCCTCTCTACCTGTAGCTCTTTTTCTAGAGCATCCATATGTAACGCTTGGCTGGTGTTCGCTTCGTCAGCCTGTCTAGGCGTGCACCTAATACGCATCATTTGCACATATATTCCGCGCTTTCGGCCTCCTCTACAAATTTGAACCGGGTGTCTTTCAAATTCACCGACGCCTCACACTCCTCGCATTTAACCTTCAGTTGCTTGACCATCTTAGCAGTACTGTATTATTGTCACAAAATGCTAGAAAAAAAAACACTTGCAACCACGTGCTCAAATAAAATTCTGCCTACCGCAAAAGCCGATCACGTAGAAAAATACTAACCACCTGCCCTGCCCTGCCAATCTATAGCGGCCTGCCGGAACAGACTAGGCCGTTAGGGCACTAACCTGCACTTTCGCGAGCACTTCACCTAACCAGCCTAGATCTAAAGCTAGCCTAAATCTAAACTCTCAAAATATTAAAGGAAAGAAGTCGTCTATTTGTCGTAGTCACGGCGCTCTCGTAGTCGTCTGTCCGTCCGGTCCCGATCGCCGCGTAATCTGAAGAGCACCGTAACAAGCGTCCGCGCCGGACGGCTGTCAACTTCCTGCCATCTACCGACAGATGCAGACACTGCTGTAGCCACTCTAAGACAAGACGAGTGAAAGCCAAAGTAGTCGAACTGCGTCGGAGCGCCGCTTGGTTAGGCTTTACAGCTGGAAAATAGCCTTTGTGTCTGAAAAACAAAAGCTATTTGTCGCTTGAAACTTTATGCCAGGGTAAGAATGGGAAAATGGAAGGCGAATACAAAAGTTTAGAATACGATATCGCGTCGAGGGATTAGCGACGAAGCTATTTTTCTGTGAAGTGGGTGGGCAGGGCGCCGCCATGTTTGCCAACGCTACGTACGCAAGCAACGCAAAGACCGCAACGTAAAATTGAGAATCTCACGTACGTACGTGAGACTCGCGCAGACCCTCTGCGTTCTGCGCATGCGCACTGGTCACCCGTAAGAGCTCTACGTACGTGAAGCCTCTACGTACGTGAACTAAAACTCTCCATTACCTAGAGGGAAAGCTGGCGGCGCTGCACTTCAGCCACCATGGACGCTAAAAGCATCATGGGACGGTGAGCTACATAGCGCGGATAATGGGATTTTTCTCGAACACAGAGTGGCGTTACTGAGATATGTCTTATTCCGTCCATGGCGCGCACTGCGCGCAGACTACTTTGGCGCGAACGTAGTGCGCAAAGGTCATCGCAGCGAAAATGTAACAGAAAACGACGCGAATAAAAGGTTTCTGTTTCCCGAAATGCCATTAAAAAAATCCCCTTACAGTGGTTAAGCAGAAACATTTTTTTAAACACATTTGTTTCTAAAAGTGCGCCGGTTTAGCACGAAATATTGGCTTCTGTAGTGTGCAATACTTGTCCAATAATAGGACTGCAAGCCATCTCTAATTTTCGGCAAAATTTGCAATGCTTTTCTCCTCGTTTGTTGCAATTTATAAACATGATATTGAAAGTTTGGACATTCTTTATTATCCAACAACGTTTATTTCTTGGTTATTTTTTTTACCAAAAGTTGTGGTTCTGCAGTCGGTAGCGCATCGGTCCATGATGCTTAGAGCGCCCATGGAATCATGATGCAAACACCAATAGACGAGGCGCCAGCTTTCCCTCTAGGTAATAGTAAGGAACTCTATGCTTCAGACTTATCTGGGGGATAGTAATCACGATATACTGTCATTACCTTAGTTTAACTCTTCAGATAGTAAGCACATTCACTCTTCAACACGGTTAATTAGGCACCTGGTTTTTTCTAGTGCCTCGTTTGTCGGTCCTGTGAACGAAAGCAACAGCCCTATTACTTGAGTATCAGTTCAACAGGATAACCTTATTTATCTACTAATATGTGACAGACACACCCTTAGTGCATGGGGGAAGTGAGCGAAACGAGCACGAAGTAGCAAGCACCACATTTAAAATAATCAGCCTCTAAAAAACTTTATTCAAAGGCATATTCCAAGTGTCGCCATAAAAGCATTTACGAACTTTTTTTTAGTTGACAACACCTTCCTAATCACGGCCAAAAAGCTTTAATGCTTCTTATACGACACAAATTAGTGACAGTTATAGCCGGTCATAACTTTCAACATTCAGTATGATGACGTCAACAATAATGCGAGAGGCGGAGACATTATAAGGAGCAGATTCCATTTCACATCGTCGAAAATTTGAATAGGGAAGCCTTTTTGTATTTATTGTAATTTTTAAAGAGGCTGGCACCTGAAACCGTCAACCTCTCAGAGAAGCCAGCTTTCCTAAGCCGGCAAGTTTTTACCGGAAGCTGTGCATAACAAGGTGATAAAACGATTATATCTGAGCATGCTTGAACCAGTGGCCTACCGCGCTGTGCTTTGCTAACTTACCAGCGGGCCGAAACAACTGGCAGAGGAGGATTTTGGCACTCTGGATTCAGTCCATTAGCATATTATTATTTTTCGTGACGAGCGGGAGGGGGAGGGGGAGCTGTAACTCTGACTCCTAGAAATATCGAGAACCTTTTGAACGTTAGTTTATGTGTGTCACTATATTTCAGCAGTCCATTCATGCGGGTTGTCTCCAAAACTACTGGAAGATTGCTCGTATCGTACCCGTTTTCTGATCTCCCGATCTTCTAAACCATGAAATTACAGTCCCAGCCCTTATCGAACGCCACTTGCATATTACTAAAGCCCATAATTTGATCTGCTATCAGAGGATTTTTTTTTTTACCATCAAGCACCGCTTCCTAAACATTCGTTCTTGCGAGACAAACTGTCAAAGTTAGTTACTGACATTTATTTCGCTGTCCATACGCACTTTAAAAAATTCAAGCCGTATTTGTAGATTTCGGGAAAACTTTCGATAAAGTTCCACACATAAGTGTAATGAAAAAAATGAAAATCTGAACATAAATTTGACGGTTTACTTGTGGATCAGAAGATTTTTAACCAATCGCCTCCAATCTGTCTTTGTAAATGGTCGTTCATAATTTGTCTCCCATATTAAATCTGGCTACCTCGAGGGTCCTTGCTTGAACCAATCTTATTTTCGGCTTATATTAACGATAAAGATAATAACCTGCATCTACAGTAAGGTTATTTGCACTCGGCGGCATGATATACAAGCCCTTCCGACACAACTAATTTACAATGAGACGTTAACAAGATTAATATAATAAGTGGTTCGGACAATGGCAAACGGCAATTTTTGCATTAAAAAACTGAACAAACTTGCCGCAACTTCTAGCATCGTATACTGCCGTTACACTCTGAGCAATACTCCCATAGAATCCATACCCATCATCAAGTGGTCAGGGGTTCACTCACCATCCGAGCTTTCATGGAACTGCCGCAGAGGTGCGATTATTAACAGGGCATCTAGATCACTGGGCTTCCATAGACGTAATCTTCGCTTAGCAAACGCAGAAACAAAGCTTTCAGCTTACGATACATTAGTGCGCTTGAAAGTGGAATACGCCTCCTTGATTTCAAACCCACATCAAACGCACTTAGGAACGAAACTGGAGCCTTTGAAAAATAAAGCCGCCCTGTTATATCAAAGAATTACTCACGAACATCGTGTACATAAATAAAAAAGAATCTGAACTTATCTTTGCTGGAAAGACAGAAAATGTTTCCGATTGAGCCTGTTTTCCACAAGTTATAGCACAGACACACTTCTTTTGCTGTGTACCATATAACAATACAATACAATACAATCTTTATTATACATCTCAAGGATGTTTGGAGTACAGACAAAAAGCCTGACATAGGCTTGACTAGGCCCGCACCCCAATACATGGCAAACAGAGGCAGCGCATGGTAAAAATATAAAGAGGAAAAAAAAGAGAAAAGAAAACACAGCATTTGGATTTTGGGAACGCAATCTGCAGCTATTGCTGCAGTAATAATATATATATATATATATATATATATATATATATGCCCAGTCCAAGTTGGGCATACATCAATAAGACATACAGGTAATGAAATTATTACATAACATATAGAAGCGTGCACAAACCTAGACTCCCGTATAAGATAGTTGAAATATATCTGGTAAAAAGTAGAGATACAGAAGTAAATGCAAAAAAAAAACAAATGGTTCCAAAGAATAAGAAAAACATGTTCACATTCTAATTCCATACAAATTTCTTTCGTAGGTTTTTCAATGAAATAGATTGTATATCTGTGTTCTTGTCCTTCAAGAAATCATTTGGCATTGTCGGCAGTTGGAATTTCAACATTTGATTTCCATAACCCGTACGGCATTTACTCACATTCCATTGTTCGGGCTTGCGCGTTGGGTAGGTAGGAGTGTGCTTTTCCAGTCCGCCCAGCAATTTTAATGCATTTATATTTTTAGATTCTTCTAATTTATATTGTTTAGACAGTCTATAGGTGTACATAGATTCTACACTAACAATGTTCAGCTGCCTGTACATGTCCTTCGTATGGCTTAAATAGGGTGCTTTACAAATTATGCGGATGGCACGTTACTGTAGCATGGGAAGATCATTAATATTATTTTTGCTTGTGGTTCCCCATACAAGTGCGCCGTAGTTGAGCGTGGATGAGAATAAAGAGTTGTAAAGCAGAATATTAACTGCTCTTGGAAAAGTAAAACAATGACGCCGCATGAGACCAACAGTTTTCGAAAGTTTTTTGATGAGGTCATTTATGTGCTGATCCCAGGACAAATTTGAAGAAAAAATAACACCGAGCGACTTGAAACTCTGCACAACCTCTATCTCTATACCCTCAATTAGAATTGGTGGTAGTACATAAAGTTTATTTTTTGGATGAAACATAACAGCCTTGGTTTTTCCAATATTTAACTTCAACCCATTTTTTGCTGCCCAGGTGCAAACTATACGAAGTGCACGATTAGCACGACGGGACAAATCTGCACCGGAAGAGCCGGAAAAGAATAAACTTGTATCGTCTGCATAAATTATGTACTTGGCCGTTGGGTCAGTGTTTACTATGTCATTTATATATAAAACAAATAGAAAAGGACCTAGAATGCTTCCTTGCGGAACGCCTAGTTTAACCGGTTTTACGGTGGAAGAATGCCCTGTTATCACAACACACTGTGATCGGTGTTCAAGGTAGGATGAAATTAACTGAAGGGCTACACCGCGAATACCATAACACTCCAACTTTTCAATCAGTATACGGTGACTAATATAGTCAAAGGCTTTTGTAAAGTCAAGGGAGACACCAAGGACCATGTTTTTGTTTTCAAAACTTTCCAGGATAATTTCTTTTTGCGTAAGTAGCGCTAATTCAGTGGACCTATTTTTTCTGAAGCCATATTGCGCGGGAGCTAAGATGTTACAGTGATCGGTGAAAGAAGTTAGTCGTTTGAGAATAACTTTCTCAAGTCCTTTCGAAAAAACTGGAAGTATTGAAATCGGACGGTAATTAGAAAGGTTGTTTCGGTCGCCCTTTTTATATATTACGGTTACCTTGGCATACTGCATACTCCGGGGGAACACCCCTGATGAAAGGCAGATGTTGAATATATGCACCAATGTATGGGCAATTAAGTCTATTACATGTTTTACAGGCTTCACTTGAAGGCCCATTATGTCAGTGGAGGTGCTGTTTTTTAGGCTCGCAAACGTAGTTATTATTTCAGTTTCCGAGACCGGCTCCAAAAACACAGCTTGTGGGCAAGAAGGTTTCATGAAAGCTGAGTAGTCTCCGCCGGACGACACTGAGGCCAGAGAAAGGAAGTGGTCATTGAAAGTATTGGCTAATCTCTCCCCTGATATTTCTACGCCATTATTATCTAGCTTTATGATCGTCTCCGGAGATTTGCCGAAAATTTGGTGCAATCTACGCCAAACCTGACCTGATTGCTGATTCAAGGAAGTTAAAAGATTATAGTGGTAACGATTCCTAGCAGCACGAAGTTCTTTGGTGACTTGATTTCTATACCTCTTAAAGGCTTCGAGCGCGTCCGGGCGCTTTCTTTTGATAAATTTCCGGAAAAGCCAGTCACGCTTTTTAATGCGGTTTAGCAGTTCTGACGTTACCCACGGTTTCCGGATTTTCTTTGACCTATGAAAACTTTTTTTCGGAAAGCAGGAATTATACAAAGACAAAAACTTTTTTAAGAACTTGTCATAAGCTACGTCAGGATTATATTCAGAGAGGACGTCATTCCAGTTTACTTCTGCAATGCATTCACGAAAGCTAGATAACGTGCGCGGATTGATTTGCCAGCGGAGCAAAGGCAGCTCAGATTTCGCATTGATTTTAAAATCGTGATACACTGAGAGAAATATCGGAAGGTGATCACTCAAAGAGTAATTAATGATACCAGATTTAATACGACAAGTTTCGAAGTTAACTATAAAAAGATCAAGAAGTGTTCGGGAGCCAGCTGCTAGCCGTGTAGGTGACGTTATCACATTTTGGCATGAGTGAATATTTAAAAGGGATTCAAATTTCATCTTTGGGCTATTCTCAGCCAGAAAATTAATATTGAAGTCTCCACCCAATATAATGTAGAGGTTTTGAGCATTGACAAACTGTAGCAAAGAATCCATGAAAGTGAAAAATGAAGAGACGTCACCGCATGGTGGACGATAACAACTACACAATAAGTATTTGCGCGATTTTAGTACAAGCACTTCGAAGTCAGTAGAAGCACAACAGAACTCATCAAGAACTTCGCACTCAATTTCGTTAGAAATGAGCATCGATACACCGCCACCACGTTTACCTACACGATTAACAAAGTAAGATTTGTAGCCAGATAGCTTAATCACGTCCTCTTCACAGTCAAACCAGGTTTCTGAAAACATCACTATACTTTAAATATAATATTGGCTTGGCTAAAGAAAACCTCAAGAGCGCCATCCTTATTTCTGCCAGATCGCAGATTAAAATGAATGCAGTTCAAACACTGTCGAGAATCACCCAATGCACAGCCGTCCAGCTCTGTCGCGTCAACTAAGCCGCTCATACACGAAGCCATCGTGAGGGAATTAGGACAGATTTATATCTCGGCAACACGCTATCAATCGACCAGCGCTTGAAATATGCGGAAAGACAACATAGCGCTGTTGCGCACCATTCATACTAGAGGCGGTGCATTAGGCTGGCATTCAGATTGTTCGATATCAAATGTACGCAGAAACCTGCGCCAACATATGACGACTCATTGAGAATGCTTTGTGCAAGCAATATCGGCAGTGGTTTAACTTTTAAAGGTCTGCGTAAAAAAAAGGGGGACTTCAAGCGCCCACGAGCACAAAAGAAAGAGACGTGCACTGTCGTAATCAACTGCAAACCTAGTGTACATGTTACAAAAGGGCGATGAAGGCGGGTTTCTGGTTTCCGTTCGAAGCGTAATCGTTGGTGCTACGTTAGCTTCGTTGCAATCTGTTGTGTGGAAGTCTGAAAACTTCCACCGTATACCGTTCCATTTTTTGTGAATTAGTGGTACCATCACGCGTTCAACGTCCTGACAGGAAACGTTTTTAGACCTAACAGCGCAGCTCCAACGAACGTTAGTTTCCATGTTCTGCTCCATTGTTTGTTTGCTTTTTCCTTCTTTTTGCAAGTCCTAGCTGATACAGGGACACTTTCACTGCATCTTTTCAAGATCGCTTTCCTGCTTGATGAACAATGCGTCAGAGCCATCTGACGTTCTAGCGAAAATTTTTCCGTTGCGGCACCAGGCATACTTCCAGCCAGAAGAACGCTTTTTGGCAGCAGCCATTCCCAAAAGAAGCTTGAGAGCAGGGCACAAATGTTCATTAACAAACACAGGGGATTCTGAAGTGTTGCCAAGGTCGGAATTCTTAAGGCGCAGCTTTCTAGCTTTTTCGAGTAAGGAATTCCTCTTTTGGCGCTGACTGAACTGAACGACAATGCAGCTGGGCTTATTCTTGGACGGGACGCGATGACAAGCCTCAATGTCCTCAGGGGCAATGGCCACACCAGCGAGCGCACCAATATCACAAACAATGCTGGTGACGTCCTCGTCGGGTTTTTCATCTAAGCCTTTAATTTCAATGTTTTTGTTTCTCGAGTATTGCTCTGTCTGTGTCAGACGGAATTCCGTGCCAGCTAGGCGTTTCTTAAGGGCATCAAGCTCAGCACGCAGTGCATTGTTTTCCTCTCTTAGTGCAGCATTCTCTGCCTTGACGCCGGCCCGTGCCGTGTTTCTGCGCACTGATTACTAACGGAAAGTCGAGCCTACCTTTGCTCGAACTAATCTCTTTTTTTCACTCGTCTCTCTTTCTCGCCATCTTAAAAAAACAGTCAGTGCCTACCACAGTATCTGCCACGAGTTGTACACACGATGTATCCAACATTCAAGTAAAACTTGACGACCTGGAAAATCGTTCCCGCCGGTCTAACATTCTTTTTCATGGTGTTCAGGACACTGATGAGTCTGAAACTTGGGAAGACTCTGAGCGTCATGCGAACGAATTTTGTTCTAGCAAACTTGGTATCACGTTGTCTTCCTTAGCCCGTGCTCACCGCATAGGCCGTTTTTCTCAGGAAAGAAAGAGACCCATTATTGCAAAGCTGTTCAACGAAAAAGAAGTCGAAACGCTTATGAGTAAGGGCTATAAACTCAAAAATACCGATTTCAGCATTTCGCGAGATTACTCGAAAACGGTTCGTGAGAAACGCAGCCAACTGTGGAAGTATGCCATATCAGTAAAAAAAAGAAGGTGACAAGCTCCGTTTGTCTTTTGATAAACTGCTTATCAATGGTGTCTCGTATTTCTGGGATGAGCAAACCAGTAGCGCAGTACGCGTGTCCCTTGCCTGACGCATCCCTTCCAGTTCCCGTAAAGTGGCTGGCAAACCACCCGTGAGGCCAAACGCGCAGCGTTGCTCCAATTACGATGTCAGTTTTCTGTACACTAACATAAGGAGTGTTCTTTCTAAAAACGTAGCACTTTCTTCTTTAATTGATTCATGCTGCTCCTCGGTCATCGCGCTTACCGAGACTTGGTTAAACGACATCGTTCCTGATGATGTCGTTTTCGCCTGTGACTCCGAATTCAACATTTTTCGTTGTGACCGCACGGGCCGTAGAGGAGGCGGTGTCCTTCTGGCTGTCAATAAAGTGCTCACTGCTGTGCCTATCGAGGTCACGTCGTACCTAGAATCGGTATGGGTCCAGTTGAGTTGTGGTCCCACGGTCGCCATCATTGGCGTCATTTACCGCCCTCCGGACATGAATTCTTCATTCGCAAGTCAGTTTTCTAATTTACTAAGCGATCTTACTTGTCGTTTCCCGAATTCAAGCTTACTTTTACTTCGTGACTTTAACTTTCCGGCTATTAACTGGTCGTCATTAACAGCTCCTGCCAATGATCCTGAAGCTCAGGCCTTCCTCCAGTCCTGTCTCGATTTCTCTTTGCAACAACTTATTTTTGAACCTACGCGTCGTTCCGCCACTACAGCCAATATCCTCGATCTTATCTTGACAAGTGATCCTTACCTTTGCTCCAACATTGCGCTCTTAGAAGGCCTTTCCGACCATTCCATAATCACGGGTAACCTGAATTTTGTGCCCCCAAAAAAGGTAACTCGCACTAAACAAATAAGGAGCTACAACCGAGCAAACTTCGGTGAAATAAACGCTCAGTTGTCAGTCTTTGCCGATCATTTTCTTCACGATTTTTCGTCACGCTCCGTGGAAACGAACTGGAACCTGTTCAGCGTGAAACTTGCTACTCTCATTGACAGATTCATACCAGTCATCAGTATCCCATGCACTAACACAGCGCCTTGGTTTAATAGGCATCTACGTCGCCTTAATAAGAAGAAAAAGCGCCTTTACAGACAAGTCGACAAGAACAGACACTCCGAATCTTGGCAACGGTACAAACTATGTGATAAGGAATATCAGTCTGAGTTGATATCTGTACGTAGGCACTTATTCACACACGATCTACCGGCAATGCTAACAAACAATCCACGGAAGTTCTGGCAGATAATAAACCCGGCTAATCATCCTGACATTACTCTTACCAACGCTGAAGACAGCAGTGTTCCAGTGGCCGAATGCGTCGAACTTTTTAATAACGCATTCACATCCGTTTTTACCCGTGAAGATCTCCCTCTACCTCCTATTTCTGTCAGCACTTCTAATACGTCAATGTCCGAAATATGTATCAGTGAGACAGGTATCTTATCCCTACTAGGGAAGCTTAAAACAACATCAGCATCAGATCACCTTGGCTTTAATAACAAAATACTCAAAGATTCATCTGATGGTATTCATCGCATCTTGTCCGCTATTTTTTCACAATCTCTATCATCAGGCGTGATTCCGCTGGACTGGCGCCTAGCTAAAGTTGTGCCAATTTTCAAGTCTGGTGATCGTTCCTCACCACTAAATTACCGACCCATTTCGTTAACTAGCACTGTTTGTAAACTTCTTGAGCACGTAATTCACTCGCAGGTAATTAACTATATTCAAGAACATAACATTATCTTTAAATATCAACATGGGTTCCGTAAAGGCTTCTCATGCGAAACGCAACTTGCCGAATTCATCATTCAAGACATACATTTATCGATTGATGCTGGCATTCAAGTAGACTCCATATTTCTTGATTTTTCTAAAACTTTCGACAAAGTACCTCACAACCGGTTATATTCACCCTCTTGTCATTGCGTGGGTTAAAGTTCTTCTCTTTTCCAGGTCTCAATTTACAGCTGTCAATAACCACAATTCGTCTTTCAGTCAAGTACACTCTGGCGTCCCACAAGGAAGTGTGCTTGGCCCTTTACTTTTCCTAATATTTATCAACGATTTACCGGATTCCATTTCTTCCCATATCAGACTTTTTGCTGATAATTGTGTAATTTATCGCAAAATTTATTATAACACCGATTGCCAATCCCTTCAATCTGACCTGGATTCAGTAACAGCATGGTGCTCAACCTGGCTTATGCAACTTAATCATTCAAAAACTAAATTGATGTCTTTTACTAACCGAATGTCTCGAATTCAAACAGCATACTCCTTAAATATTAGCTCATTCGAGCTAGTCACCACGTATAAGTACTTAGGACTTCACCTTCATTCAGACTTAGCATGGAACCACCATATTAACCTTATGCTTGCATCTGCTAATCGGTCATTAGGTCTCTTAAAACATAACCTAAAGCATGCTCCTCCTCACCTCCGTGGCCATGCCTATACCACTCTAATTCGACCTAAAATCGAATATGCCTCAGCTATTTGGGACCCTACATTGAATCATTGCAGAACCGCGCCGTTCGTTTTATTTACTCCGATTATTCACGTAACACCAGCATCACAGCCTTAAAGAAAAGCGCAGGTCTCCAGGAATTATGTCTCCGCCGCAAAATTGCACGACTATCACTTTTTCATAAACTTTATCATCATCCATCACTTCATAACGACTTTTTTTCTTTGCCTCCTTCGATTTTTGACCGCCGCGATCATCCCTTTAAAGTTAGGCGTTTCACGTGCAGAACATTTACCTATGCGCATTCATTCTTACCACGCACAATATCTGACTGGAACACTCTGCCTTCACATATCGCAACCACCACTGATCCTGATAAATATTTTAATCTTATATCTTCAATAACTACTGCTTAACTTTTCGCATACATTGTTATTTTTTCATGGCTTCCTTTACAGGGTATGTTATTAAATGATTCATTGCTTTAGTGTTCTGTTTGTATAATTTTAATACTGCAGTATTCTTCGTTCTTTGCCGCGCTGCCATTCTTTTGATTCTTTTGCTTACTTTTGTCATGCGAAGTGCCTTATTTTTGCTTTTGTTGTTTTATATTTGTGGTTTTGTTTTATTCTGTTCATTTGCCTGTGCCCCCCCCCCCTCTATGTAATACCCTCTCGAGGGCCTTTAGGGGTATTCTGTATAAATAAATAAATAAATCTGTCAATGGAGTCAGCTCCCTGGCACTAGTGCATCTGCCAATGATGACGATAATTTTGAAGCAAGTCCTAAACGTTACCTTGAGTTGTCCTGACCGTTAAATTTTATTTTTCTCGGAAATAATGCATTCAGGCGAACATGAATGCTTTACATTTTTGAAAGTTTCATGTACTTTTCGATATGGTGTCTACAGCTCCGACGTTTATCTCAAACTTTGTTTTTCTTTTATTTTTTCACTGTGGTTCTCCTCCTCTATATAATGCCCTCATGGCCCCTTGGGGTTATGAATAAGTAATTAAAACATCATTTTACAGCCCAGGAGATGCTAGTAGGCGTTGACATTTATTCTTGTTTTTAAAGACGCCAATATACGTGACTCTACACGAAGAGAGACGACAGGACAAAGCGCCACTTTTGACTTGTTTATTGCATCCATGACATGTACCGTCTAGGTTAAAAGTCTCTGACCTCTCTTCCAAGTTCCGAGGCGTCCGACGCTGCATGCGGGTTCCACCTGATGATGCACTCCTGGTGTCGAGACTCGCGCACTGCACCGATGTCGACACCAGAAGTGCATCGTCAGGTGCCGCCTGCATGCAGTATCGAACGTTTCGGGAGTTGGAGGATAGGTCATTGACTTTTAACCGCCACGGTGCAGGTGGCCACAAAAATTTCCGGAACACAGAAATCACGAAAAACGTTGATTTCCTCGCTGAACAGTGAGCGCTGATTTGCCCTCCAAGGCAGAGAAGGATGCTGCATTCGTCGGCAGCATCATTGCTGAAGACGAAGCATGATGTTTTCGGTACGATCCTCAAACAAAGAAGCAGAGCGCCGAATGGCGGTTCCCGAGCTCTCTGGCATCGAAAAAGGTGCGGCGACAGAACCACAAAGGCAGACAGTGAATCAGGAGTTTAATATCCGCGGGCTCCAACATATGCGTGATGCACTGCGACGCCGTCGCCCTGACTTGTGTCCATCTGGGGAATAGAGCCTTCTCCACGATAACGCAAGGCCGCTCACTGTCCTCAGCGAGACAAAATTTCTCGCCATGCACAGCATTACTGTACTTCCTCATCCGCAATACCCGCCTGATCTCTCCCAATGCGACCTTTTCTTGTTTCCTCGTGTAAAGAGAGCCCTAAAATGGATGGGGAGCGCGGAGGCTATTCAATTCAATTCAATTCAATTCAAATTTATTTGCCACCATGGTACAGATGATGGCGGGGACCCGTAGTAAAAGCTGCCGTTTGACAGCTTGACAAGGCCACGGGCCCCCACTTTGACAGCAATACAGTAAAGAAATAAAGAAAATACAATACAATACAATACAATAAAGAAAATACAGGAAATACAGATAACAAAAAAATACATATAGCAGAGCTGTTTATCCGGTTACAGTAGTCAGCATAAAATCAACAGCATTGTCCTGGCTGGAAAGAAAACTTACAATGATGGTGAAAGAAAGAAGAATTAGGTAGACAAATCACAGAAAAAAAGGTTAGGTGTAGTGTAAAAAAAAATACTCGAACAAGACACTGCGATCAAGGAGCTGACAGCCCCGCCAAAAGAAGCGTTTTCGAACTGTTTCCAAGACCTCAAGAAACGTTGGGAGCTTGTATAGGCAGCAAGGGAGACTATCTCGAAAGGGTACTGCAGAAATGATTTCAATGTTAAACGCATTTTTTTAATGGACTTAGTCTCGGAACTTTACGGACAAAGGTTTTATATTCGAGTCATGCACAAACTCGCCCAGCAGTCGATTTTTCTGAAGTTATTGTTGTTTTGTTTTGCAACCGCGGTGGGTGATTGGTTATGGCAATCGGCTGCTGGCCCGAAAGACGCGGGTTCGATCCCGTCCGTGGCGGTCGAATTTCGTTGGAGGCAAAATTCCTAGAGGCCTGTGTACTGCGCGATGTCAGCGAAAGTTAAAAAAACCCCAGGTGGTCAAAACTTCCAGAGCCTCCACTACGGCGTCCCTCATAGCCTGAGTCGTTTTGGTACGTTAAGCACCCTTAAACCGAACCAAACCAACTGGTACTTTTTTGCTGCGCTCGAAATTTTTCCTTAGCAGTAAAAGAGAACTGCACATTTTACCAGCCAGAAATGAAGTGCCAGCTGAAAAATGTTCACTTGTGTTTATTAATCTTGTGTAGCAAAAAATAGAAAATTATGCGCAAGCAAAAACGATTAGCGTCTAAATATACCAGACAAATTTGCCACTTCAGGCCTGCCAGCTCTGGATAGTCGCTGAAATGTCGCTGGTGCGGAACAGAGATCAAATGGCATCATCTTGAATTCAAACAGCCCATCCGGAGTGATGAATGCTTTCTTCTCGCGATCTCTTTCGTCGACCTCAATTCGCCAGTAGCCGCTCTAGAGGTCCATCGACGAGAAATATTTGCCGTTGCAGATGCGGTCAAGTGTGTCGTCGATGCGGGGGAGGGGGTAGACGTCCTTCTTTGTTATGTTGTTCAAGCCGCGGCAATCAACGCAGAATCGAAGTGCGCCGTCCTTTCTCACTAGAACAACCGGTGCCGCCCATTGGCTGTTTGAAGGCTGGATGACGTCGACGCGAAGCATTTCTTCCTCTTGGTCCCGGATGGCTTATCGTTTTCGCGGTGACACACGGTAGGGGCTTTGACGGAGTGGTCATACGTGTTGGTCCGTTAAAATGCGATGAGTGGCAATTGGCGTTTTTCGGACCTTCGGCGATGTCAAAAAACACTCAATGTAGCTCCGAAGCAGATTGCGCATCTGGTCTTGTCTGTTACGGGGCAGGGCTGGGTTGACGTCGAAAGTGGGCGAGTTCTCTTGGTCAGGCGAATCTTCTGCGCAGGGGTCGGAGAGGGCGAACGAGTCTCGTACGTCGGATATTTCGTCGAAGAAAGCAATCGTCGTTCCTCTGTTAATGTGCCGGTATTCTTCGCTGATGTTAGTCAGCAGTACTTCGGCCTGGCCATTGCGGAAATGTGCGATGCCTCTTACGATGCGGATTCCTCGGTCTAGAAGCAACTGCATGTTCCCCCCGATGACTGCTTCAGCGTTAATGGCTTTCTTGGCGCCTACGGTCCCGATAACACTTGAACGGGGTGGGACGCTAATTTCTTCCTGCAGAAAACTTAGGGCAACGTGATTTGTCCCAGTTTTCATCGAAGCGATGGCTTTGTCCGTCGAAAGCGTGACCTGCTTGGATCGGAGGTCGATGATCGCCTGATGCTCATTAAGGAAATCCATACCCAAGATTACTTCGCGGGAGCATTGCGGTAGCACAACAAAGGTGGCAGGATATGTATGTCCTTTGACAGTCACTCGCGCTGTGCATCGTCCTGATGGCGTAATGAGGTGGCCCCCTGCGGTGCGAATTTTTGGGCCGTCCCAAGCCGTTGTGACTTTTCTCAGATGCGCAGCGAGTGTTCCATTGATCACCGAGTAATCTGCTCCTGTGTCGACTAGAGCGGTAACTTTCCGGCCGTCGATAGTCACTTATAATTCGGAGGTCCTGGCTCTTGCATTGCATGTCGCTCTCGGCATCGGGTCACGGCTTCGTCGCGTATGCGAGTCGCGGGTGGGGCGTGTGGTCAAACTTTTCTGGGTGGCGGCGTCGTTTCGAAAGCAGTTTGCGTCGTGGTCGGGGTTGTTATTGTGTGCGGCGTCGGTGCAGCGTGTGTCCGTTCTTCATGCGGCGTCGCGGGTGCAGTGTCTTCATGGGGCGTGGTCGGTGGAGTATCTTCGGTGTTTCGCTCGTCAGCAACCTCACCTCCAGAGGTTGCTGTCTTTAGTTCCCCTACGGGGGCTGGGAGACATTCTTCGTACCGCTGCTGCGCAGTTGCGGCTTGGCGACGCAAAGCGTGAGGTTGACGGCGATGGTGAGTGCGAAAAGCTGATCGGCGTGTGGTCCTCTCGACGCAGGCACTCGCCGATATCCTGCGGACGTTGTCCGAAGCGTGGTCGTGGGGCGTTAATAGCAAATCCTCGAAGACCGATACGTCGGTATGGGCAGTGATGAAGAATATGGCCGGCCTCACCGCATTGGAAGCACAACCGCCGGTTG
This sequence comes from Amblyomma americanum, assembly GCF_052857255.1. NCBI lineage: Eukaryota > Metazoa > Arthropoda > Arachnida > Ixodida > Ixodidae > Amblyomma > Amblyomma americanum. Next base: position 149,877,673 of record NC_135503.1, read on the forward strand.
TCGGAAGTCCTCCAAGCGTCGCATTTCCTGGGGCTTGAGCGTCGATCGTAGGCTGGGCGGGCGGGAGCAGGGAGGTGGCGTTCGGGAACAAGTTGTTCATGTCGGACAGGATGCAGGGGTTGTCGTTGGGGCTTAGGAGTCCTTACTGCAGCGGCGTAGGTCTTGGCCTGGGGTTCTGTGGCCGTCGAGGTGCAAAGTGCCTGTTGCACTTCTTCCCGTACTACATCCATCAGTGTCGCTGCTTGTGGCTTTAGGCAGGATGGCAGTAATCGGCGTAGCTCCTCTCGGAAGATTTTTCGGATAACTTCCCGCAAGCTGTCGCTGGTGGTTGCCGTCGTGTCCGAACGGATTGCACAGGCAGAGGAAGGGCGATTTTACTGCCGAGCTCGGACGTCGAGGGTCTTTTAAATCGTGCAGGGTTCTTGAATGAATTCCTCGACTGCTTTTGGCGGCTGGCGGACGAGGCTGCCAAAGAGTTCTTCTTTTACGCCGCGCCTTAAAAAGTGAACTTTCTTTTCCTCGGTCATCTCGGGGTCGGCGCGGCGAAATAGGTGCTTCATTTCATCGACGTATCCGCAGACGGGCTCATTCGGAAGCTGGATCCTGGACTCGAGGAGTCGTTCTGCTCTTTCTTTCCTCACGACACTGGTGAACACCAAGCCCAGCTTTCAGGGACATGGCCGTTTAGTTCGGCAAACTGCCACCACGGCCCGCTTCACCCTGAACTTCTTTCTTTTTTCTTTTCCCCTTTCCTGCCTCGCATAGCCTCACGCAGAAAGACGGGAGGGCGCACAGCTGCGGGGTTGGGTTGGGCGGTTAACCATTGTTCGGATTCCACACTGTATGAGGAGGAAGGAGCAAGTAGGGCTCTGTGGGCGAAAAAAACTATCAATGCGGCGTGAAGCCTTCGCTGCGCCTGAGGAACGTGTGTTCAGTAGCAGGATATTGAGAAAGGCGCCCAGTTAGAAGAGAAAGAGGGGACGGAAAAGGCAATATGGCTGAAGGGCTTGTTGAGGCCGTTCGATAGGGACGCTGTGTGGAGTGAAAACGCGTGGTTCTTTTTGACGTGTTGTAAGGTAGAGAAGAGATACATCCCTGAAGAAGCAGGACGCAGTGATACAGTGTGTCATGTCTCACCGGTGCCGTATCTTTTCGCTGCATTACAACCAGCCCAAAGTGCCACCTTAGTGAACTCCCGGATTTAGGCTCGTGATTAGAAGCCAAATTAATATGTATAAAAAAAAAAAATCAAGGACGCCGAATGCAGGGATGTCAGATGCTTGTTGAAGAATTTTTCGGATGAACGCAATGGAAGCGTCCAAAAGGCCAATCTCAGCAATCATTTGGGGAGTTAGTTGCAAGATGCCGTCTTGCTTGTGTAATTGCTGTCGCCTATCTTTGTGGCGGATCAGTGAACCAGCTCTTTTATCGGCGTAATGCCATGTACTGTTTTCAGAAACACGTCGAACTCCTCATCAGCACGATTATAGTTCAGCGCTATTTTTCGCGAAAAGTAACGGTTATAAATTTTCTTTCTTTTTTTTCCGAGGACGGTTACTGACTGCAATGCTCTCCCTGAGAGAGTGATATCCGCTGTTGACTTTCTGAAGGCCTTTGATGATGTATTTTAGTTGCTGTATAGAGATATTCTTCAGTTTTATTTGTCGTGCATGCTTTTATTACTGACTTATTGCCCTTGTATGTTATATCTTTGTGCCCTTCCTGCTTGTACCCAAGCAAGAGGTCTGCAGTATTGGGTAAATAAGTAAATAAATAAATAAATACAGGATTTCGTGTCCAGAACTTAGCGTATCGAACATCAACTGGTGAAACCACGAATAGCGGCGCACTCCAGATTTTTTTTTTTTTGTGACCGTAGTGAGACACTTCTGTGCAATCTGAGGAGACTGAACGTTCTCTTGGACACCGTCTCTCTCATCGTGTACCCTCAGCGTTCATGAACTGAGCGGCCAACAATTGCTTTGCGGGGCAGTGGTAGAAACACATTGTTTAAATTAAGGGGCTCAGATGGAGCAATTGACGACAGACCACAGTAAGGGTAATCCCGCATGTACATTGAAACCACCACCACTGCTCTCTCAACAAGCTGCATAGAGCATGAATAGGATTCTTTCTTGGTTCTGTTACGTAGTTATCAAACAAATCCATGTACCATTGTTTGCACTTGTTTGTTAAATTATCCTAGCCCGAAGAGTCGCCGCGGTGGCTAAGTGGTTATGGCGCTCGGCTGCTGGCCCGAAAGACGCGGGTTCGATCCCGGCCGCGGCGGTCGAATTTCGATTGAGGCGAAATTCTAGAGGCCCGTGTACTGTGCGATGTCAGTGCACGTTCAAGAACCCCAGGTGGTCGAAATTTCCGGAGTCCTTCACTACGGCGTCCCTCATAGCCTGAGTCGCTTTGGGACGTTAAAACCCAATAAACCAAACCAGACTAGCCGAAGCAAAAGAAAAAAACTAACCATCCTCACCATGTTTTGTGTACTACAGCTCTTGTACATCGTAATCGGGCCGGACAGTTATTGAGAACACTGACTTCAGTGTTGCGACAATATTAGAAGCGCTGCAACGCCATGCGTCGGGTTCCGACTTTATATCCCTCTATGGTTGCCTGTCTCGGTCTCCAACTGCACGCAGTTTGTACATTTGCAGCATAGTTTCAGAAGCGAATCTGTGGATAAAATTGGGACATGCAGCAACGTAACCTCCCGAAAATGGACGCAACCTTGCTATACAGAATACGCGGAGTGTAATACGCTTCTTACCTGCGCAAATGCAACATTTGCATCGCAGTCTCAGGCTGCAAACGATTATTACGTTAGAACCAGAAAAAAAATTCAGAAGGCACTGTGTTGAACTAAATTGCGGTGAGGCGAAAGCCTTTAGCGCGGTATTGCTGCTTGTGTGACTGATGTGGGGTTGCGATGTTAATTAAGTACACAATTGCTTGTGAATCTGAAAGGCTGGAGACACTGCAGGGCATTTGGGAGGAATCCATCTGATTCGACGCCCTTCTGCAAGCACTCTCCAGCGTCCTAGACAAGCAGAACTACATATGCGTTGGCAGGAAGTAGCGTAGTCGTTACCACGCTTGGTTGCGGAACGGAACGATGGTAGAACTACTCTCTGAGTATTTGCATGCTTGCATTCATACTACTATGCTCGTGCAAAAGTGATGAAACCGTTTGCTGTATTAGTTGCCGGCGGTGACACCATAACAATACAGTAAAGACTTCGAACGGTGATTCCTTGTCAATGCACTGCTATCAGTGAGTGTTTGCGACCCGATTTTAGGATAGTGTCTCGCTTGTGAGAAGAATTCGTTCTTAACTCACTCTTGAAATCTTTTAACAAAAAATAACTAAACTGATAGCCTCACTAGAGAGAATACATGGGTAAGCATTTACCCTTCATCTCGTTATGAGAAGCTGAATTCGCGTTATTTCTTGTATCGTACTCTTTTCAAAATTTTTTGCGTGTATATTGAATTTTTTCTTTGTTTTGTGCCTTGTTATGAACGCTGCCAAGCTGCAGACGTGACGGACGTTCATTAATATCGTGTTGGCTGCAGCAAATAGCGCGTGCTTTTTTTTCTAATGTATACAGATTTTTCTCTTAAAAGCCGTAAAAGATGCATCGTCGTGGTCCGTGCAGGTGGATTGGGCGCCAAGGCGGACATTATGTCCGTGATAAAGTTCAATTAAAGGACTATTAATGAACTATAAATTGAAGGCTGTAAACATCGAAAGTTAACCAAGTCTTCAAAATTCTTTTATAGATACAAAGTCTTTAAAAGGATCCAATTCCCAAAGTCACTCCCGAAATGCGCCGGTAGTAGCACATCTCCATTTTATGCCATGGGGATGAGTTTATCGCCGCAATAACTAAACAGCGATATTAATCGTCGGACCGACCAGCTGCTTTCTGTGCGCCGCGAGAGATTTGGGGAGGCAAAGCCGCTTGGATAGTGAGAATTACTCGCCCACATTCGACAGTACTAGTATAGGACTGACGCGCCTGACAGAGTTCCTGACAGAGACGCACCAAAATAAAAAAGAGGAAAACAGTGAGCATGGCAATAAAGTAGAAAAAAAATGGCGAATAATAAATGGCGTCGGCAACCAGCTGAATGAACATGGGCTGGGATTGAGAGGGACACATAGGTATTTATTTGGCTTTTCCCGTAGCCGCCTTTGTCGCTTCGACTCAGACGGCTGGAATGCGCGTTTTAACATGGATGGGTAGCAGGTGCTCGTCACGTGCAAAGCCAGTTTAGAAGAAAAACTTGACAATTCTGCTGATCGGGCCTTTCCCCTTTGACGTCACGCTGTTTACCCCAGGGATAGGTCTCTTCCCGCTGTAAAGAAAGTGACAATGCTTTGGTTTACACAACCGGTTTCGTCGGAAGGTAAAGCAAAATTCCAAAAAAAGGAATTCTTTCGCGATGTTTAGTTTCCGGGAGGCGTCTTGGGACAAAAGGGAAAGCACGTGAGCCTTGCACGTGATCCCGAATCCTTGACGCTGTTTTTACGCTAGGTCGTTCGCTGGCGTACTATAAATACAGTACCATCGAGATGCTGAACACCATTCGTCCACACCCAGCAACTGCAGCCTCACCTTTTTGCCAGAAGCAACTGATGTACCACTCCGTCGAGAGAGTCATCGCGAAAACGGTAAGTTTTTAACTTTTTCGTTTGAATATTGTAACATTAAAACCTTTTTTTTATATTTGTAACGCACTGCTGTGTAGATTTAGTCATTACCTGTGGTTTGATTTAGCTATGTGCAGCCATATACTTCATCAGAAAAATAAAGTGCATTTATTCCATCTGTAGCACTAAGTTTGAAACCTAAGTAATGGTCTTTCAGAGGTTGTTAAAAAAGTACCCTGGAAAACTCGCTCCATTTAAAATAACGGCAACGCAAGAACAAAAAATAATTACGCATTGTATTAGATTATCTGCTTGGCAGCAGCGGTGGCGGCAGCGGCTATCGACGAGCAACTTTACAAACCTACCTTCGTGTTACAGTGTCAACGGATGGCAAGTTTTTCCTGAGGGCTGACGTCACTGACAGTCTGCGGGAGTTGTCTTCGTGGAAGCATCAAGTGGCCTACGCCCCCAACAAGCGGACTACAGCGCCTGTGCTGCCTACAAAAGCCCGTGTGCCCTGCAGCAACCCTTTCACACGCTTGGCAGCAGCGGTGGCGGCAGCGGCTATCGACGAGCAACTTTACAAACCTACCTTCGTGTTACAGGTTGGTTTTGTTTCACTGTACTTTCTTCTGTCACTGCCGTTGCCGTTGCTGCCACCGCACTGTTTCTGTCTTTGTGTCGTGGAGCCGTACTGTACGCTCTTAGCTGATTCATAGTCATGGGAACTTTGCCTGATGATACGTGCCTTTCCTGTTATAAGTTTTTTCAAGAAGGGGAAGAAATGATGCAATGCGCTGAGTGTTGCCAGTATTACCATCTAGGCAAATGTGCGGGTGTTAGTGAGCAGGCGTATAAAAAGAAAAACATTGAGGCAAGAAAAACCTTGAGATGCCCGGTATGTCGATTATCAAAATCCCGCACCGATGAAAGACAGCTCTCAGGTTCTCCCTCCCCAATTTTGGCTCAGCACCTTGCTGAAATAAGCAAAGCCTTAGTCGCTCTTACAGCTAAGGTGGATGATTTATCATCCTTAAAACAAACTGTGACCAGCATTGAAGCGTCTGTGCAACACATGTCAGATACATATGATCAGCTGCTACTAACGTCTGAAAGGCATGAGAAAGAAATCGATGATATTCGCAAGAGGGTCGACGAAATTGAAAAGAAACAGGACGCAGAAGACATTGGAAAGTTGAAACTTGAATTGAATGATACGGAACGATACAGTCGTTGCCAAAATATGGAAATTCGAGGATTGTCCCTCTCAACAAATGAAAACTTGCTGGAAAAAGTGAACGACCTTGCCAATCAGCTCGATTTGCCTTGCCCACGGAGAGCGATATTGAGGGATTACACCGTCTGTCCGCTCGACCAGACACTGTACCGCCTGTATTGATTAGGTTTGCGAAAAGATTGACAAAAACAAACTGGATGGCTAAGCGTGCAGGCCTCAAGGACGGTGTCTATTTTGTTGACAACCTGACTATCTTGAATAAGAAACTGCTGTGGCTTGCAAAATCCGCCGCCAACGAGAAAAGGTACGAATTTGTCTGGACAAAGGAAGGGAAGGTCTACGTTCGAAAGGAAGCAGGGGCAAAGGCCATCAGGATTGGGTGCGAGGAAGACTTGGCTAAGCTAGTGTAGTCTGATCTCGTATACGCACTTTATACGAAGATCCGCTTTTTGTCACCATGCCCTACTACAATACTAATACATTTAAAGACTTGCTCACTAATGCTAGCTACTCTGTAGATAAGTCTTTATCTATCTATCATTTAAACGCTCAGAGTTTGAAAAATAAAATGGAGCACATCGAAGGCGAAATAGAAACTTTATCGCACAAATTTGATTTCCTAGCGTTTACGGAAACTTGGTTTAGCTGTCAGGAGGATGTTATCCCCCTGGCAGGGTATGAAAACGTATCTCAGTTCAGGGTAAATAAACGAGGAGGGGGAGTATCCCTGTTCATAAAGAGGCGCCTGCATTTTGACGTACTGAACAACTATTCACTGGTGACTGACAATTTTGAAGTTGTTACCATCCGGTATTATAATATAGCTATAATGGTGGTGTATCGTCCCCCTCACAGTGATGTGGATGTGTTTTTCCAGTTTGTTGAACCTTTTTTGGAATTTACCAGTCAACAAAAAATGCACGTTGTATTACTAGGTGACCTGAATATTGATATCATGAATGTTAATCCAACACAAATCAGAATAATGGAAATGATGTTATCTTATGGCTGTGACAACATCATTGATGCGCCCACTCGAATAAGTTGTCAATCGGAAACCTTACTCGATGTACGTTTCACAGACTTTTCACCCTGCAATACCAATTCTGGTGTTTTCTCTTCGGGAATAAGCGATCACCTTCCCTTTTTTGCACTTTTTTCATGTGCGAAGGTACCAGATACTTCTGTCTTTATACGCAAGACATTTGACCAAAAGAACATTGATAAATTTTGTTTACTTCTGTCTGAAACTGGCATGGATGAAGTATTGAAAACAGAAAACCCATCTGCCGCGTATAACATCTTCCTTGAGAATACACTGAATGCGTTCGACAAAGCCTTTCCAGTTGTAGAAGTCAGGAAATGTAGGAAAGCAAGAAAAGAGTGGATCTCTGGTGACCTTCTGAAGCGTATTAAACAAAAAAATGCCTTATTTGCACGATTTCTTGACACTCGCAATCAAGACGATTTTAAGGAATTTAAAAAGTTTCGAAATAAACTAGACCTTGACTTAAAAAAGGCAAAGTCGCTTTTTTATCGCCTAAAGTTTTCATCAATGCAAAACACTAGATCACTGTGGCAAAGCATTAATAAACTCATTGGAAAGAAGCAGCACGCTCTTCCTTCGGAAATGCAAATCAATGGAGTAATGTATAGCGGTGTCTCTCTCGCCAATAAGCTGAATGCCCATTTTTTAAATGTAGGAAATTGTACTTCGTATAATCTTCCCTTAGCTGTAAAATCAGTCGATTCCTTTTTGGTCCCAGCTTGTGAACATTCAATATTTTTATCCCCCACTTCTGAATATGAAATTCTTTCCATTATAAACTCATTTCGTAATACATGCTCTCCTGGCCCAGACGGCATTAGTGCACTCGCAATAAAAGCTGCTGCTAAGATTATTGCCCTTCCTCTTGCGCATATTTGTACTCAAATGCTTCTTACAGGAGAGTTCCCGGATAAAATGAAGTCTGCCCGTGTTACAGTAATTTTCAAAGGAGGCAACAAAAATGATCCCAATAACTACCATCCGATATCTATACTGCCTTTGTTCTCCAAAGTTGCTGAGCGAGTGATCTTCACGAGGGTATACAAATTCCTGCATTCCAACAATATCATCTGCAAGGAGCAATACGGATTTCAGCCCGGAAACTCCAAGCAGGCAGCTCTGCTCGAGATAAAAAACAGTCTGATCCATAATATCGAACATAAGCTCTACACTGTCGGTGTCTTCCTTGACTTCTCCAAAGCCTTCGATTCCATCAAGCACGACATACTACTTCATAAGTTATACACGTATGGTATCCGCGGAACACCTCACAGGTTGCTACAAAGCTATTTGTCAAATCGCACTCAGTTCACGCGACTAAATGATGCCATATCCGACGCAGTATTAATCAAATTTGGCGTTCCTCAAGGATCCATACTGGGGCCCCTTCTTTTTACACTATGGATCAATGATATTGTAAACATTTTATCTTATTCTAGCATTGCTCTGTACGCAGATGACTCTAACGTTTTCTTTTCCTGTTCAGATCTTCGTGAACTCGAGCGTCGTTCAAATTCCTGGCTACATGAACTTATGTTGTGGCTTGCAGTGAACAGATTGGAATTAAATGTTAAGAAAACAAAGTTTATCATTTTCCGTCCCAAAAATAAGCCTATAGACTCTCCCATCCAACTCCAGTTCAACAATACATTGACTGAATCCGTAAATTCTTGTAAATTCTTGGGCGTATTCTTTCGTAGTGACCTAGGCTGGGGTGACCATGTAAATCACGTCCGTTTGCGTGTAGCTCGATCTATTGGTGTGATAAATCGCATCAGGTACTTGTTGCCCATACAGGCTAAAAAGCACTTGTATTTTGCCCTCATCCATTCACAACTGGTGTATTGCAATTTAATTTGGGGCACTTGCAACAAAACTGACACAGCCAGATTATTATCATTACAAAAAAGAGCTCTGCGCGCATGTTCTCCTAATCCTTCCTCAGGTGACTGCTTATTACAGTCCTTCAATGTTCTTCCATTCCCACTGTGCTATAAGCTTTCAGTTGCTGTTCATATTTATTATAAAATAAAGCAGGACATCACATCTTTCAGAAACAAGTACGTGAACAGAAACATACGCTATAGTCTGCGAGTCACTTCTTTTATTTCCAGTCGTGCCCGGACAAACTACGGCACCGAACACATTGATAACCAAATTTCTGCAGTTTGCAATGTGTATCCTTCCATAATTGACGAAGCTGTAACTTGTAAAACTACTTGTCATTTCAAAAAGAAAATGAAGATGCTTTTTATGCGTACGACTGACCCATAAAATACTTGTGCTATGTAGTGTTTACAGTGATAGCCTCACTCCTGTCATATTTTCTATTGTGTTGCGAACTGTAGCGTTACTGGTCTTTTTCTTTTCTCTTTGCTATCCTATGTGCCTTCATTAACTTTCAACTACTGTGAAAATTGAACTAAAGAGCTTGTTGAGTTTTAATGAATGTAACCACCCTTCTGCCTTTGATGTGTGACCCGGGGTGAGGCCTCGTCAGGAAGAATGCCAGCAGCTTCTTCCTTTTGTCTCATCTCGTGGGCATGTACTGTGCATACAAGTTCATGTCTGAATAAAATGATTGATTGATTGATTGATTGATTTATTGATTGATTGATTGATTGATTAAGTGTGGATGATTCATCTATCACCGAACACACAGACATGTTAAGGACCGTATGCATATGGTAGGGAATAAAACAACATTGAGGGTCACTTCTATTTACTCCGCTCACGCATCATTTAGTCTAATAGTTGTGACTGTTTTCACCCGGTTTAGGAACGAGGTGCAAACTGCATTCCCATATTCAAATGCACTTGCTCCACTTTGCACCGGACTAGTCCCGAGCAAGACAAAATCATGTCATTCACAAAAATGTACAAGTTCATGTACATATCGTTTTCTGTAATGTTGTTATAAAAATGTTTGTTGCGCTTCTGTTATTGGTCACCACATTTTCGCGTAGTATTGCGTGCCGGCAAATAGTTGTTCAATTTAGTATTTGATATTAGTAAGTCGCGCCGACCTTAGTACCGAATTTAGTATTATACCCCTGCTACACGGGCGCTTCAAATGCCTTCCAACCTAATGTCATTCGACTCGACTGCCGAACTTATGCTGCTACACGAAGTTTCTCAACGACATTCGGTTCGGATGACATTCGAGTCGACGGAGCTCGGCGGAGACATTCCAGATTTTGGAATGCCGTCGAAACGCGAACGCAGCCCGAACCGACCAATAGGCGTTGCCGCCGCCATCGCTTCGCCCCGCCCACAGCCGCGCGAGTGCTTTCGGCTCTGTGGCTGCTCATTTTGATACCTACTGCCCGCTTTTTCCTGCTCTTTGCTTAGCAAATAGCTCGTGTTCTGTCTACGTATGTGCTTGAAGATAACAGTGCACCAAAGAGCATTTACCGCGTGAGCATGAAATTTCTGCAGCAGTGTGCCGATGAGGACGCCTGCGCGCATATACTATTGTTTACATCGCGGCGTACGAACAGCTAGCGCTCGTTTGCATGACTTAAAACACATTCTGCGCTTTAGTTCTATTAAATAATCTCATCTTTTTTTGTACTGGTTGTACCCGTGGCTTGTTAAGGCAGTGCGACAATCTGTGGGAGGAAGCGCCGATACGATCGCTCGCCTGAGAAACACTTGACAGCTGGGCTACTGACATCGTGTACGATCGGCGCTTGTCGCTAATTGTCCCGACTTCGTCAGACGCGATCAGTAGTTTATTTTAAACTGCTTTATTCAGAAGTATGATTGGGGACCGTTGCGGTAATTGAAAAGGCATAACTTGTTATCCACAAAATAGCAACGGCGACGACTGCTGCTGGTCGTAAAGCAGTGCTCGGCGGTTTGGGTCACACCGGCGCTTCCCGTTCATCGTATGCGCGCCCTGCGATGTGAGCAATAGTTGATTTGAGGTCACTGTTGTCAAAACTAACACTCGTCGATCATTTGCGTTCGCTCAAACTTGTGAATTCGCTCTTCACAACCGCCGAATTCGAAGACGTAACCCTGCGGACTCGCTAGGCCTAGTCGTCGCGGAAGTGAAGGGAGTCGCCGTCGATTAAAATTAATTTGGCAAGCGCTTATAGCTGGTGACTGTTCGAGTGTGCACATGTGAAATATACCCGTTCCTTTCGCTTATTAACAATATGGATAAGGTAGAAGGGCGAATATATTCACACCGTCGCCTCATCAGCGTGTTTTCGCTCAGCCGCCGGCCTGCCGAGGACATGAAGGCTGACAGTCCGCCGGTCGGATTCGTCGGTGTCGTTGGCCTCAAAAACTTGTCCCACTACAGTCATATATGCTGCTGTGGACCGTGATAGTGTCGTTGTCGCACTAGTGTGACCACCGCCGTCGTCGTCATCGTACACTGAAAACGAGCTGAGGAAATTTGAAATGCGTTTGGAAAGTGTCGTGTAGCGCCGCGGAAGTCCGTCGAGTCCGAATGCCATTCCAAGTTGCGAATGTCATTCGACTCAGGTGTCATTCGAACGTGCCCGTGTAGCACAGGTATTAGCCTTTCTCGCGATTGCCAAGGACAATTTCTATTAGCGTTTGTCGTGATGACGCTCTGCCGCCTTCATATTAGGAGCAGCATTTTTTTGTTTCATAGAGATAACACGCCAATTTTCCTCGTAATAAGGTGCACGTGCGCTTGCGGATCTTACAAACCTAATAAGTACCACAACAAATAAAATCTTGAGACTCAGTTTCAGTTTCCCTACTTTTGGTTTCACCCCCCCCCCCCCCCCTCCCGCTATCCTCAGATAAATGAAATCGTTTCTTAAAGTATTGACAAAATGTCTCCATTTGACTTTCATTTAGCGCAAAGGATACCTGATCCATTGGAAAGGGTACTCCAAATGGCATTGTACCCTGGAGCCTAAGAGGAATCTCAACGAGGCCTGTCTGCGCGAGTTCACATCCCCAAGGAAACCATCAAATCGACGCCTCCAGTCTGCCTCTGAAGAGATCGTGTACGAAATTAAAAAAAAGCTGTCCAACTGCCGTCGCTCAAGCGGTCTCCTGAAGGTGAAACTTGACCAGGATATTTATCGATGGGCTTTTCACGGGAAAGGCCAACGATTAGAAAAAAAATGGCTACTCTGTGCGGAACAAGACTTCTCCAGGCTCCAACTTCCGTCTGCTTGGTCGATACGGGAAACAAAACTTGTGAACACGGTGGCGATTGAGTTTCCAATCAGAATTAAGGAGGGGGGGGTAACACTTCAGAAGTCCTGCAAGAGGTTTCCTTGCGGATTTCCTTGTGAGACCTTGCAGGTTTTTATCGTGACAAAGATCATTGCTGGCGCATTGTAATACAGTGATAAGTGTTTATTCCCATGGAGTTCTACTTTTGTTTTGTTTTCGCGTTATTTTGGCTTGTTTTGTACAACGTGTCACCTGTTTAGCTCACTGAGTGTTACTGTCTCTATTCCACTGCTGTGACTTCTTGTTCGTCAAATTTTCTAGTTTTTATTTAGTTTGTTGTTTATAGCTACACGAAATGGCCACGCCAGATAATCATATAATCTTGTCTGCTACCTTTGACAGTTGCAGTGTCACATTCACGCTGACCAATGAGACAGCTATAAAGACAAGACACGAGACAAACCTTCTTCGAAAGACATACTTTGAAACTGTGCAATCATTTTTGCCCCCGAATGTAAGGCTTCCCATTATGGGTAAATATTTTGAAGACCGGTTTACGTCACTGTGCAATATTGCGGATAGGCGCTACAGGAATTTGACAGGCCGTGCGAAAGCGTCCTTCTTAAAAAATAAAAGGTTCATAAAGATTCACTTCGAGTCTCAATCTAGCCCACCTGAAACGAATACTGGAGAATCCATAGAGAACATCATAATTCCTGCTCTGCAAAAAGAACTCGAAAGAGTAGGAACAGTTTCAGAAAAGGCCATAAATGAGCTCAGAGACACCGTCTCTGCCTATAAGGCTAAGCTTCTTAACCGAGAGCAGGAGAATGAAAAGCTGAAATCCGACAAAACTACAATGCTACTGAACAAAGGAATAATTGTCGGCGAGGGGTGCAAAAAAACAGACCGAAGGAAGCTTAATGCCGCTGGATATTCCATCGCGCAAGCACTTGACGCTGTACTAGAGAGCTACGGCTTAGATGTATGCCAGCTTCTCGTAACTGACTTAAAAGGCCTGCTGCATAAAGTAACATTCAAGGAAAATGGAGAAATTATTTGTAATTGCGGTGTAAAAAGAGGTTTCTGCAGCAATGGTCCAGTTAACTATAATGCCCTTTCTTCTCCAAACAAACAAAGCTTGCGAGAAGTTGCAGCCCTCTTGGACGTACATTTTGTCAGTAACGTTTTCTGGGAGCACCTCTCCGCGAGTGTCCCTAATCTGCCTAGCATAAGGCTAATAAATTCTTACAGAGAGCACCTAGATAGCAGGATAACTGTCTTCAAGGCACCAGGTGCAATATAGCATCACGCAGGAATGACACAACAAGAAGGAACGATTTATTCAGGCAGCCCCTTTTATAGCCCGCCGGTGAGGTGACGTTGTGATCACGTGGTCAAGCCAAGGTTTGCCGACGACGCATCATCTCTCCCCCCTTAAAGAGGAAAGCGAACAGGTGGCCGTCGCTGTCTGGTTGATCTTCGCAAACCAGGCGGGCCAGTTTCCGTCCCGGATGCTTCTGGGCTATCTTGCGACGTGGTCGGAGCGTCGTCCGCAGGTTCCCGCTTGCCAACTTCTCCAGGGGCTCTGTCTTCTGATTCAGTCCGACGTCTCAGTTGGTCCAAGTGCCGCCGCTGAAGACCTTGCTCCGAGTCAACGGAGACCATCCTGGAGCCCTGTTGACCATGCACTACTCCTGGAATCCACCTGCGACCTGCTCCGAAACTGCGCATCCAGACCGGTTCTCCCACATCCAATTTAGTCGCACCTACTCTTCGCTGGCTTTCTGCCGACTTCTCACCGGGCGTGATGCAATCCATCTTTGTTCTTATCTGGTAGCCGAATAAGTGTTCCGCGGGCGACTTGCCATGCTTAACAGGCGTTCGGCGATATCGGAACAAAAACCGAGCTATACGCATTTCCAGGTCTTTTCCAGGGTTTTTCTTTAGCCCTTCCTTGAGCGTGCGCACAGCTCTTTCGGCTAAACCATTCGATTGTGGGTGATAAGGGGCTGTTGTGAGTTGCTTTACGTTGTTTCGTGCCAGAAACTCGCGAAAAACGGCGCCCACAAATTGTGGACCGTTATCTGAAACGAAGGTTTTTGGAAGGCCGAAGCGTGCAAATATTGACCGTAGTGCGTCCACCGTTGTTTGCGATGTGGCAATTTTCATTGGAATTGCTTCTATCCATTTTGTTTCAGAGTCTACGACGACCAATACCATATGTCCGTCCATTGGGCCTGCGAAATCTGCGTGTAGTCTGCTCCATCTTTCCCCGGTTGCTGGCCACGCCAAAGGTATCTGTGCCGGTGGCATCGCAGCGGCCTGTGCACAAATAGAGCATGATTTCACCAGTCGCTCTATGTCAGAATCCAGACCCGGGTACCAAAACAGCGTTCTCGCCGTGCTTTTCATGGACGTCATACCAGGGTGCGTCTCATGGAGCAGCCCCAACAAACGCTTTGCCGCCGCCATAGGTAGAACAATGCGATGTCCCCAGTACACCAAATTGTGGCTCACGGTTAGCTCTGTTCTTCTGTTGAAGTACGCCCGGAGATGCTCAAGATCCTGCGGTAGATACGGAGGCCATCCGTCGGCAATCCACCTTTTGACCTGTTGAAGAGTGGCGTCTCGGTTTGTCATTTGTTCAACCTCCCGGGCGCCGACCGCCGTTTCCTCAAGACACTGGGCATACAAAACGTACTCGTCGGGAGCGACATCCCGCGGCTCCGTAACCGGCAATGGCAAGCGACTGAGGGCGTCTGCATTGAAATTCTCGCTGCCCTTGCGGTACTGCAATGTGTAGCTGTAGTTGCCAAGGAACAAGGCCCAGCGCTGGATTCTCGCAGCCGCCATCGGTGGTATTGGTTTGCCTGGATTGAATAAACCAGTAAGAGGCTTGTGGTCGGTTACTAACACGAACCGATGTCCATACAAGTAGTCCTTGAACCGTGCGACGCCGAACACCAGTGCTAGTGCTCCTTTTTCTAACTGAGAGTAGTTACGCTCTGCCTTTGTGAGTGTCCTGGACCGGAATCCGATGGGGTAGTCAACACCGTTCACACGGTGGGACAAAACGGCCCCAATGCCTACTGATGACGCATCGCACTCAAGCCGCAGTGGCTTATCCGGGTCGTAATGAGCAAGGAACTTGGAAGCCACAATTGCCTGCTTAACTTTCTGAACAGCTTTTTCTTGTTCCTTGTTCCACTCCCACTTGGCCCCTTTAGCTAGGAGGGCGTACAGCGGAGCCAGCACAATGGCCAGTTTGGGCAAGAACTTGCCGTAATAATTTACAAGTCCGAGAAAAGCTTTCAGCTCACTCACTGAAGTAGGTTCTGGGGCTTCGATAACAGCCTTGATGTTATCGTCCTTTGGTCGCAGACCCTTAGCGTCGATCCGATGGCCGAGAAAAGTGACTTCGTCTTGCCGGAATTTGCACTTATCCTTGTGCAGTCGGAGACAGTACTCCCGCAGGCGTTGCAGCACCCTCTTCAGCCTTGATACATCGTCCTTTTTTTCAGCGATGATAATATCATCCAGGTACACCTGAACTCCTGGAATATCGCCCAGCAGCGCGTCCATCCGCCTCTGGAATATAGCTGGAGCAGAACTTATGCCAAAAGGTAATCGGTTGAAACAGAAGAGGCCTTTCTGAGTGTTCAGCACTGCTATCTTTTTGGCATCCGCGTCTAAAGGTAGCTGGTTGTAGGCTTGGCGTAAGTCCAACGTCTTAAATACTTCTCCGCCATTCAGCTTAGCAAAAATGTCGTCCACTCGAGGCAACGGGTACTGTTCCATCACTGTGGCTGCATTCACTGTCATACGAAAGTCTCCGCACACTCGGAGAGACCCATCGCCTTTAAAACGGGTACCACTGGTGTTGCCCATTCGGCGGTTTTCACAGGCGCCAGGACATCTTGCGCAACCAGTTGGTCCAAGTGCCGCCGCTGAAGACCTTGCTCCGAGTCAACGGAGACCATCCTGGAGCCCTGTTGACCATGCACTACTCCTGGAATCCACCTGCGACCGCACACCGCGTGAAGGTGTTTGCATTCCGCCTCGGTGTGCGACTCGCCACCACACCTGCCACATGTATCGCACTTCTCCAGCCTTGGGCGCGGCTTCGATGAACGACTCTTTTGACGGGCAAAATGTACCTCTCCTGGCTCTGAAGAGTGCATGCTTTTGGCGTTCTGGGAGGCTTTCTGTGCCGAGACAACAAAGTCTTCCGCCTCTTCTAGTGTAAGCTTCCGTTGAGTCAGTAAGTGTCGCCGGACGTCTTCATCTTGCACACCGCACACAATTCTGTCCCGTAACATGCGCTCCAGTGACGTTCCGAAGTTGCACTTCTCCGCTAGCCGCCTAATTTCCGCAATGAAGTCCTGGGCAGACTCCCCGTCTTTTTGCGAGCGCCTGAAGAAAGCATAACTTGCAGCGATCTCGTTAACTTGCGGAGCATAGTGGTCTTCCAAATGCTGGACGACTTCTTGGTAACTCAGCTCATTCACTTGTTTTGGATGACACCGCCCCTGCACCACTCGCACCGCACTGTCTGTGAGCGAAGCTATGAGCAGCGCTCGCTTCTTCGTTGGTTCCGCGATGCTATGGGCTTCGAAGTAAGCCTCCAGCCGAACACGATACGTAGGCCACGTACCTTCTGCATCCGTGAATTCCGGTGGCCGCCCGGCACTCATTCTTGCGCACGTAAGTTCGCCTAGCGCCGGCGCGCTATCTCGTCGCCACTGCAATATAGCATCACGCAGGAATGGCACAACAAGAAGGAACGATTTATTCAGGCAGCCCCTTTTATAGCCCGCCGGTGAGGTGACGTTGTGATCACGTGGTCAAGCCAAGGTTTGCCGACGACGCATCACCAGGTACCTCACCCGGCGCTCAGGTTTCATTTGAGGAAGACTTGGAGTTAGCTGCGCAAGAGCTAGCTAAAGATGTAGGCATAAGTGTGACAGAGATCTCCACCGAGGCACTCCTTGTAAAAATAGACGGTGCTGATTGCGTTGTGAGTAGACGCACGACCTGGACAACATTATCATTCGTCATCATTTGCAAAACGCAGCAGCTACAAAACCATAACCTTCATCGCCTTCTCGGTGTGGCGGAGATCTCGGAGGGTTATTTTGAAATAAGAGAGGATTTTCGGGATTTGATAAAAGAAATTAATTTTGTCGCACGAAGGGGTAGCATATCTGTAGGGGACCACGAGATTCCGATTCGCATCTGTCTAGGGTAAGATTTGAAATTTTTGCTTGTTGTTCAAGGTCTGCAGTCTGCTGTATCACACTATCCTTGTCCATTTTGTCGAGCAAACCCACAGACAAGGTGCTCAGTTCTGACAAGTAACAGGAGCTTTAATGAGCCTCCTTTGATCCGCACTCTTGAGAACATGAAAGCTGATTGCTGCGCAGAGGCGAACGGGATGAAAAACGTGCCGTTGTTTAATTTCGACTCTGATTTAATAATTCCTGATGTATTGGGCATGAAGTTAAGAATAGTTAACCGCCTTGTAGATGGATTGCTTTCACAAGCAGAAGACAGAGATTGCCGTGAAAAAGTCCGCAACCCACGTTGTATGACCATACACGTTCAGGACATCGTTGACGCCATAAATAACTGTTGGATTAAATTTCAAGTCTCGGAAGCCAATGAAAGAAACAAGGGAACAACATTCACGTCGGTATCGGGGGGCGATTGGGAGCGCCTGCTGAAGGATTTGCCTGAAAAACTGGCCGGGAAATTGCACCCTCGAACAGAGGAAAAAACTTTGCTCCTTTGGAAGCTTATGCGGAAAATTTTGTACCACCTGGAAAATGATGTTGAAGGTCGCAGCATAGAAAGAGAAACCTCAGAATTCTTTCACACATTCTTAGAATTAGGAGCCCAAGGTTGCAAAGACTATGGTGGCGACAGAGTTACGCCGTACATTCATATTCTCGCGCACCATGCTTCCGCAAAGCACGAAAGGTTCAAGTGCCTTGGTTGGTTTTCAAGCCAAGGGTTAGAGAAAAAAAACGACGTGCTAAAGCATCTACACCATGGGAAGTCTAACAAGTGGAATGCTGCCGCTGACGCTTTCAAGCTGGCGAAAAGGCTTGAAGTGAGTGAAAATATCAAATTAAGCCGTGCATATAAAAAGCGGGACCAAGAGTATTGGTTTGAGGGACTTATTCAAGAGACACGGGCGGAGAGGCTACGCTGTGCAGAAGAAAAAGTGAGCGAAGGAAACTGTCTACAAAATGTGGACGACATGGATGCAGGAGAATTGCGCACGGAGCTTCGGGCTATGGGAATGTCGACGAAAGTCAAATCAATAGAAAAACTTCGCAACCTTGCAAGGAAAGAAAGAGAAAAGCAATGATTGTAGCCATAGGAGGAGATAACAGTTATGTGGTGAGATGTGCCTTTTAGTTTTGCGTGTTTCCTCCTATATTTATAGTGCTGTGTTGTACCTCTAGTTTAGAAAGTGCATCACTGCGTGAAGATGAGGAGTACTGTTCCTGATTCCTTACGTAACCTGCCCCTAAAGGAGTGTTCGGTGTGTACTAAAAATATTGTATTTGTATTATGTGACTGTTTACCTGCCATATATGCCCTGAGCAATTTTTTGGTGTAATATAAATGTGATATGTGCGTTTTGTAAGTATTGCCGTTGTCACTTTTAAAATGATCTTTTGGCTTGTCTTTTGCGTAAGAAATTTTTTTTATGTAAACAAACCATGGATAACCTATTTATAACGCAATCGGTACAGCTAGAAAAAGTACTGGGGGGGGGGGGGGTGCTTTGAAAATGAACATGCACACACGCCTTTAAGTTCTGTGGGGCAGCAGGAAAAAAATTTTGCAGCGAATTTAAGAAAATTGATTGGGCGTATCGGGCGTAGATCATATGTTACTGGCATCAAGTGCACAATGCGCACAAACAGGCTCGAGAAAAGTGACGACAGCAGTACTACGCACATTCAATGCCATCATTTATGTTCATTGTATGTCCTTCTTTGCTGACTCATTTTGTTTGTCAACCGATTAAAAGTTTGCCTTGTCTTTATTCTTTTCGCAAAGTATTGCTTCTTTTGTATGCCATGTTGCTGTGAAGTGTGTTTAGTTATATTCATATTCGTTACGTTTGGAGTGCATCGTTCTGGTTGTACATGTAACATGAACACAAGGTAATGACGCTATGTGATTCTGACTGTACACATTTTGTTTCCAAATGTTGTATAAAAAGTGTATAATAAAATATTTTATGTCGGCACTATAGCCCTTGTCCTTGCCTTTTTGCGGGGAAGTTATAACCCCTTCCGCACCAGGGCCGGAGCCTCCGTGACTAAAGGTTAACAAAGAGATTTTATCTCTTCGCGGCATCAGCCGCTAGGTGGATTGGCTTGTTCCTGCCGAGCGGGTTCTTCGCTGCGAAGGAGGGGTTCCCAGCTTTCGCTGCTGTCAATATCTTCGTCGGCTCCGGGGTAGTCGGCGCATTCCCATATTCTCTGCTTCCGGGTAACTGTGGAACCGCCGGACTGTAGGAACCTGAACCAGCGCGCGCAAACCTATTCCGAAATTGTTGAGAACTATACAGACTAAACAGAAAACTGGTGCCACCGCCTGGTAAGAAGATAATTGAGAAGCGACCGCATGGCAGCGCCTGCAAGCCGGAAGTTTCGTTAACCCAGTATGGGCCTTTCACGTCCTACCATGGTAACACGGAAACCAAATCTCGGCTAATAAGTATGTTTTGCGTAATTTCATGCGCGTGCATATCTTTTGTGTAGGTGCAAATGGCAATAAAAAAAGTAAATTGCGTCGAAACGTTTTTGTGTACCACTGCTGCATAAAACCTGGCCACCAACTTCTTGTAACTCCTGTAAGCGTGATGTAGTTCAGGTCACCGGCATGCTTACACGAGTCACACGGGGTAAAGCATTTGTTTGTTGCTTTATTTATAGTTACTTGCCTAATTACTCCTGAAGGCCTTTTAGAACTACAAAAGAATGCCAAACTGGATGAGTTGGAGTGGGTTTACTGCTGTACTGCAGTGCGAAGAGACGAGGCGACTGGGAGGAAGCTCCCGTGTGCGCTTTCCTTCTGTCGCATGTTCGGGCTACTACTGTTCAACCATGACTCTTCTGCACTTACCCCCGTACGTTGTTTTTTTTTTTGCATGCTGAACACGCTTTTGAACAATAATTATGGCTGCGTTTCGGAGCTCGCAGTGCTGCTCATCAAAACTAGTGGGCTGCGAGATATATATAGTTGCTGCTGTTGTGTGTCGAGATAACTGGCCACATTGCTTGTGGCAGATATATGCATACCGCGGCTCGACAACTTTGCCGTTCTGACTCAAGGACAAATTTGCATGAATTCTGGCGCCATTGTTGATCGTCAGCCATGACCAAGCGCTCATGAATGCAAATGTTTGCTTTGCTCAAGCTTACTAGGCTTATATAATCGGTTTTTTTGTTCAGTTAGGTGCAGCCGCATGTGCTCCGCGCTGATGAAAGATTAATAGAATTGCTTGGGCTGCCACGAGGTGCAAGGAAAAAGCCGAAAGGCACACAGTGCGTAACGAGCTCAAAAGAGTTTAGGACGGTGTGCCTCAAAGACAGTGCTGGAAGTGGCCTTAGCTCAGCATGGATGTCAACCAGCTGGAAAAGGCAAAGCGTTTACAAACAGGTAAGAAAGTAATATAACGAAAAGAGAAATATTGATGCACATAATTTGTGCAGGCAGCTTCGACATGCTGCGTACCTCCAGATTGTCTGGTTAACGTGGGAGAGGCTTGGGGAGAACAACCGACGGATTCTACCACGCTGTGTGCTGAGTGCGGTTCGAAAGAAGTACCATGCCAAAACTGGTTAATATACAGGCTTGAAGCATTACACGGAACGCCCGAACGAGAGAAAGTAAACGGTACTGGCAGAAGATTACATTGATCTGTGGTTCCGTAAAGCGCGGGCCGCAGCGAAGCAAGCGCAGCCGGACGGCCGGCCGACTCTCCGTGAATGGCGTCACTTCCGCCAGTTCTCCCTCTTTGCCGTCCCCCCACCCGGCGCTTCCGGAGCGACGAGGGCGTGCCGGCGGAGGGTTTTTAAGAAGCGATTGCAGCTCTGTTCGCGGATACAATCGGGAAAAAATTTACACACATGATTTTCAAGGTCCTTTCTTCCCAACCAGAGCGTTTCATGCGATTTGAAAACCGTTTCAGCTTCCCTTTAAATAAGTATTAAAAGAATAAACTTAAACATTTATATCCGCGAAAACATTTTGATGTCGGCCGTTTGAATGCCGCAACGCTCTTTAAAAGTAACAAGAATAGCTAAAATTCACGCGAGCTAGCTCTCATACCCTAATATATCATGATCACACGCCCCAATAAACTTTTTGGATAATAGCAAAGCGCTGACAATTTGCAAAGTTGCTCCACGACAAGCATATATGAACAGCCGCGAATACTTTATGTAGCTGCGTTAATGCATGGTCATCGTAACAACCTTCTTTATTTAAAGCTCCGGTCTAGACACTGGGATCGAGCTCTGACA
Source organism: Amblyomma americanum (assembly GCF_052857255.1). Lineage (NCBI taxonomy): Eukaryota > Metazoa > Arthropoda > Arachnida > Ixodida > Ixodidae > Amblyomma > Amblyomma americanum. The sequence goes on from NC_135503.1 coordinate 149,899,350, forward strand.
TGTGTTCTTGTCTGCAAGGCAAATGTCACCCGATAAAAAGGTAAGCGTCGAAATGGACGCAACTTCAGCAGTCCGAACCATTTCTGCAGCGTAGCTCGCTACCGGGCGCCATCTTTCATATTTTAGGCAATATCAGGTTTCAATTAAAAGGCCTCAGGAAGCTTCTTTATCAAAGCTATGCCAGACCGTTGCACACCATTTCAAACACCATATATTTGGGTACCTAAAACCGTGAAGCATTTTCGATATCTATCCGTGTTATTGTGCTATACAGTTTCAAAGTCTGGAAATATGCCAAAACTTTGGCCCCCTCCCGTAGGCACCATCGTATAATATTCAAACGCGCTGGGAAGCTCGTGTATTAATAGCACAGGACTGAAACTTCGGCACATTCCTCAGCTAAGTGTATATTACACAAATCCCCGAAACATTTTTTGTAGGTGCTTTTGTTCACGTTTTACGATTTTTTTGTACCCCTTCCCCTTCAGTTACGCTCCCTATCGCCGCCACTGCCGGTAGATGGCGCAAGTAGTAGATGTGCCAGAAAGCTGGGCATGCTTCAGTAGTTCCCTCTTGAATAGCTCCCATGTCGTAAGAGACGACTCGTAGTTTTCGTACCACGTGCGTGCGGAGCCATCCAATGAGAAAAACACGCGTCCATTTTTTGCCGCATCATCCCACTTATTGAATGACGCCACGCCCTCAAATTGGTCCAGCCATTCTTCTGGGTCTTCGCCTAGGGATCCATTGAAGGTTGGCGGCACCCACGGCTGCAGCAGTATGATCGGTGTCGACATCATCGGCGAAGTTGCGGTGCTCGTAGCAGCGTCTTTTCGCTGTCTGATGCGGTCCGGCAGGATCCCGAACTCAGGCTCCACTCACTGGAGACGTCGGCTGGCTCGCTGAGCTGCTGGTTCGTCCTCGGGTGCGAAGCGCTCAGGGCTGGCTTCACGACTTCAAGTGGGCGTCCGGAACATGGAAGGGTACCCGCACCTCCACCAGATGTCACGTAGTGGTGACGGCAGTCGAAGCAGCGATGAAGACGGACAAAATGTCTTCTAAAAGAAAACTGTTTATTTGGCTGACTAGCACCAAAAATGGACAGAATCACTCGGCGGTCGTCGAACAGAGTGCCCGCCGCTGTCGGCCGTGCTCAATTTAAAGCTGATAGCGAACTTTCGAGATAAAGCGTGCAAAGTTGCTAAAACATTCGGGAACAACGTAGAATCAGCGCTGCCAGGCTGCGATCAATCGAGATAAATCTTGTCGCGTCTTGCGTCGCAAACAAAGCGATAAATTTGTGTGGCGGCAGATTTGAAGAATGAACAAACACCCCAAATGTTCCCGTCAATATGCACTAGAGGGCCATCGTGAAGTGTGTGGATGTGCTAACAAAGACAGACAACACAAAAAACAGCGGTAACACAAAGGAGACAGTGCAGTTCCTGGTGAAGAGTGGGCTCCGGTCAGTAACCACCGTTAACGAGGCTGCTTTGTCGTTCTTCAAGAGGATTCCTTTGCCGAGAAGGCGTTCGAAGCATTGTAGAGGGACATCAAGCAGGGTGCCTTCACGGGAGCCAAGGTAAAGGAAGAATCCATTGATCGCTGGTTGCACTATAACCTGAATAAACCGACTGGTTCAGTTAATAAGTCCAAGGGGTTGCACCTAGATGTGTTTTCCATCGATAAAACACAAAAGCGGGTATCCCTTCCCGCTCTATCGTTTGTGCACGTGACGCATAGCCGCACGCTGCGTCGGGCTACCTTCAAAAACTCCTTCCGTTCTTGGCTGTGCACGACCTGTTATTGGTACCACATTCTGAAGCCCTAGTGGATTACCGGAAGCTAAAAAATCTAGGAACCTGTTCGTTGTTCAGTGTATATGTTGCGGACCATTATTATGCCTTGCCACACCGCGAATTCATGAACGGTGTGAAGAAGTGCGCTACCCACGATGTCGGTGAATATGCCTTGTTTGGCAAATGCGCTGTGTCTATTGCAAGCTTTTTACACATTTTTTTGCCTTACTGGTCTGCGACCGTCGTGGAATGGCAAGGAAAATCATGTAAAAGCAACGTGCGTTCTCGTCGGATCTAGGCTTCCACCGATTCTGGCTGATGTCTTTCTTAGCGGTGTTGACACTGGCATAAACAATACGTCAAAGGATTTTGTCACTTGTATTTTCTGGTACGTAGATAACAATTTGGTTATCACCCGTGCAGGTATGTTCCCAAAAAGGCTCGTTTATTTTTATTAATATGGTCGAGTCCTCAATTTCAGAACCAAGATTCCCAGTGATAATCGGCTCCAATATTTAGACATTGCTTTGTTTCTCGAAATTGAACATGTTTGCTTGAGTTATCGACCGAGCTCTGCAAAAGCTTTTTCGAACTTTTCATCGGGTCACTCTAAGCTTATCAAAGAAGGCATAGCAGTATCATACCTGAAATCTGCTCTCAAGAAGTTGTGTCAAGATAGGATTGCAGACAGCATTACAGCACAAGTTTGCAGGTTATATGGTAATGGTTACCCCTATCACGTCATTTCTAGGGCTTCAGAAAAGCTGCTTAAAAGTGTTAGGAGCGGTCATTGCAATTAGAGAAAGGAGAAGAGAATACTGGCGGCAGTCCCTCACAAGCATGGCATCCAAAAGGTGGCCGACAGGTACGGCGTCGATGTCACATTTCCTGCACGTACCAAACTGAGTGCCATGTGCAAACAAGTTTCGCAGGCACGAGCAACAAACAACATTGGCTGCCAGGTACGACATGTGTCGCTCGCCGTTCACTGTGAGTGAAACGTGGTATACCGATACCCTTCAGATGCGGCACCGCTTACGTTGGGAAAACAAGCAGATGCCTAAATGAACGGTTAATGGAGCATGAAAGCGCGAGGAAAAGTGACCCTCTCTGCCGTGTTGCCGCTCACTACACCACGTGCAAGAGTAAGCATGAAAGAGAACATAAAAGAAACTAGAAAAGATGGCCCGATTCCTGAGACAAAGTTTCGTAGCAAAAAACTGAAATGTGGACCGATGCTGTACAAGAAGAAAGCAGTGCTGTTCTATCATAAGAACAAGGAGACGCTTGAAATCGTGGAAGCGTGTCACATTCTTCGTCTTGGAGGAAAATACATCAGCTGTCGTTCCGTGACATTAAGTAGCAAGGAAATTGGCAACTTTCAACGCACGTGGATAGGTTTTTACTTTTCTGTCAGTTTTCTTCTGTTTGTTGACGTTCACTGTATGTTATCACTTTCCGTTATTCAATAAGCTCATTTCTTAGCGCTTGTCTTTTTTTGTTCATTGTCGGCTGGGCTGTTCACCCGCCTTGAATAACGAAAAAAAAAGTTTTTTTTTTGTAAACGAAATGACGCAGTAACTGTCTCACTGATCTCGGTGGACACCTTATCCGTACTCTAAGGCAGAACCAAAATTCATTTCCGATACTGACACTCGATACTGTATCGCCGATATCTTGATACACCACTGAAATCACCGATATTAGTAATGATGAGAATATCATTGGCGAAGGTATGAAATTGATCTGTCATTTCCGGAATTTTTAGTGATTTTGTCATATATAGCCCACAGTGCATTCTCTTGGCATCTACTCCGTTAAGTTCATTAAGGCTAACGGAGTGTATTCCAAGAGAAGGCAAGGGTAGCAGGGGGTGGTAGAAAGTTAGGTGGGCGGACGAGATTAAGAAGTTTGCAAGGATACGGCGGCCGCAGCAGGCGTTAACTTGAGACAGGGTTAACTTGAGAGACATGGGAGAGGTCTTTTCCGTGCAGTGGGCCTAGTCTGGCTGATGATCATGATGATGATGGTGATCACAGTATTTAAAGTGTTTAAATGTATCCGGCCACTCGTACTTCTTGACGTTTGAAATTTTTCAAGCTCCAATGTCGGCGCAGTTTGATTCGTTTCAAAGCTTAAGCATCCTAGCGAATTTCTTTTAAGCTAATGTTCTTCGTGCGAATTGGTCTCGAAGAACTTCACTACGGACGAATAAGCTTGTAACTTTTAATGCGGAAGGATTTCCTGTCTCATGAGGGCGTGTACAGGACCTGTCGGCAGAGCGTGTCATCAGAGCGTATCTGCACGAACTCTCAGTCACCTGTTGTGAGGGCAAATAATAGCGCCACGACCTTTGTACTGTTTGTATATTGTGTGAAGATGCCCGCACGCCGCTTTGTCGCTTTGTTTACGATGCAAGGCTCGAGCGGATTTATCTCGGTTGATCGCACCCAGACGGATCTCATTCTGCGTTGTTCCTGAATGTTCTAATAAGTCTGCACGATTTATCACGAAAGTTCGCCATTGTCACATATATTAAGGAGCCTAAATTAAATTTTAAAGGAAAAAGGTGTGAAGACGACGACGCGAATTAACCGAAGAATAAAGAAGAGGAAGAAGAAGCATTCGTTGAGGTGGAGAGAGATGATTTGTGGAGAAGCATACGGTGACGTGGATAGAGATGATTGGTGGAGAAGAGAAGACGACAACAAGGCTTACGTGGACTAACACCGAGGCTATAAAAGGGCGAGCGAGAGCGAGGCACTGGGGGAACAGCAGGGAAGCGGAGGCTCCGGCAGCTCAGGGACACATCGGCTGGAAGAGAGCGACGCCGGCTACTGCTCCGGTGAGCTCGCGTTCTACGACATCGCATCGTGGACTCTCCTGCCTTGCCTGAGCCCGTTCCGGTGTTCCGGGGAGTCAACGGAGGACGCTACCACCTGCTACGGCCAGGGGTATCTCCAGCGCTGTTGCCATCCATCCGGGTGGTGCCCCCAACGCCAAAAACACCGGCATCACCTCCACGGGCGCTTGGACCGGGAGCTTGTACGACGCAGCCAGCGACGCCAGCCCGAGCACGTCGAACACCGCTAGCGACGCCAGCCCAAGCACGGCGAACGCCGCCTCGACGCCGCCTACTGGATCCATACAACGCCGCAGCCACACCGAACGAACCGTGAGCACGAACGCCGTCCGCTAATAGTAGAACACTAGTAGTAGACGCTAGTAGCAGTGCGCCCTGGTCGTGTGTATTTATAGTCTTTGTGTTTTGTGTTAGTTTTGTTAGTTGTATTCTAGTGTGTGTGCCACGTAGGGCGTATTAAATGTGCGTTTGTGTGGGTACACCTGTCGCCTAGTCCATTCTTTCAGTCGGAGTGTTCTCCGCAGAGATCCGTGACAAAGGTAAGTGGCGAGCCTGTGCCAGGATACATTTCCTTTTTCTTTTTTGCTTTGTCTCGGATTTTTCCGATCTCTCGACGGCAGGAAGTATGCACTTGGAAAAAACGTTAGAGCTGGCGCTCAAGCTAGGGTTAAGCAAGGAAGAGGCGATGCGTCTTTGTGACGAGGAGAAAGAAGAGGCAAAAGGGCAGAGAGGAAATGGCGCAAGCATGCGCTGACGCTCGTGAAGCAGAAGAGCGCGAGGCGAAAAGAGCTCGCGAGGCAGAGAGAAGAGCTCGCGAGACGGAAGAGCGAGAAGAGAAAAGAGCTCGCGAGGCGGAAGAGCGAGAAGAGAAAAGAGCTCGCGAGGCAGAAGAACAGGAGACAAGAAGGATAGAACGGGAGATGGAGTTTATTTTGTGGAAACAGGCGCATGCCGGGGGAGGATATGAGGAGATCACCTACAATGATCAGCGTTCCTTAGCGGGTACAGAATCTCCTAGACCAGCCAGAGTTTGCCCAAGGAAGCTGATGGCTCCTTTTGATGACAAGAGAGATGATTTGGATGCATATCTGCAACGATTCGAGCGGATAGCTTTGGGGCAAGGCTGGGAGCGCAGTGAATGGGCCACGGCATTATGCATGTGTTTAGTTGGAGAGGCGCTGAATGTGTTTGGAAGGATGCCCGCTGCTGATTCCATTGACTACGAGAAAGTCAAAAAGGCACTCCTCCAAGGATTCAGGCTTACGGCAGAGGGTTTTCGTGAGAGATTTCGCACCGCGATACCTAAGGATTCGGAAACCGCGAAGCAGTTCTCCTGCAGGCTGACCAACTATTTTGATAGGTGGCTTGATATGTCAAACACAGAAAAAGAGTTTTGAAGGTGTGCGTGACAAGCTGGTCACAGAGCAATTTTTAGCGTGTTGCAGCTCAAAGCTGGCGCTATTCCTGAAGGAAAGAAAGTTGTGTTCGTTGAAGAGTTCGCCGACACTGCTGACCAATTCCTCGAGGCTCAAGGGCTAAGAAATTTGAGTAAGGCAAAGGAGGAAACCCAAAAGACCTTAGAGACAGATGCGGCAAAACCAAGATCATATGGCGGTGCATCTAAGGCGCCAGTGAGGTGTTTTCTCTGCGGCAAGGTGGGACACCGTGCAGCTGACGGTCGGACTAGTAGCGCTGTCCAGAAAACACAGGTTGTGTGTCAAGGTTGTAAGAGGAGGGGTCATACTCTGGATGAGTGCCGATACAGAACGCAGGACCGAGCTGCATGCGTTGTGGACTCAAGGGTAGAACTTGTCACGCCACCCGAAGTTCCACAGCTGAAAGGAGAGCAAACGACGCTGGAAAATGAGGCAGTGAGTGGAACACCCAAGTCGAAAGCAGCAATGCCAGTGGTGGTTGGCCAAATAGGGGACCGTCCTATATTGGTGCTTAGAGACAGCGGAGCCAACACAGTCTTGGTTCGGAGAAGCATGGTGAAGGACGAGGATCTTACAGGGGAAGCGTCGGTTGTCACTCTTGTAGATAGCACTGTGAGGTACCTTCCTGAAGCAAGGATTCTAGTGTCCACGCCATATTATACTGGACAGGTTGTGGCAAAATGCGTAGACCAAGCCATTTACGATCTCATCTTGGGAAACATTACGGGTGCAAGAAGTGTCGAAGACCCCGATCCCGAGTGGAGGATGCTCGACGTTGAAGAACATCCAAAGGAGGAAAGGCCTGCGACAGCTCAGACGGGTGCAGTCAGTTTCTCGTCGGCAGTGGAGACAAGAGCTCAAGCGACAGCCCGAGCAACGCAGCGTCCGCTCTCTACTCCTGTTGCGATGTGGTTGAGAGTAACACCGGGCGAAATTGCAATTAGGCAAAAAGAAGACCCGAGCCTGAAGACCTGCTTCGAAAGAGTCGGGGAAAAAGTGAAAAGAAAGAAGAGTCGCACGTCCTTCGAATATCAATTGTTAAATGGTCTTCTGCACAGGGAATGCATATTTAGTTTAGGAAGGCGTGTCCAACAGCTGGTGTTACCGAGAGATATGCGAGAGACCGTGCTACGCTTAGGACATGACGCCATTATGGCCGGACACCAGGGTGTTCAAAAAACGGTGTCTAGGATCACTGAGGAGTTCTTTTGGCCGGGTGTTCAGAGTGACTTTAAGCGCTTTGTGTGCTCATGTGACGTGTGCCAGCGCACAGTTCCGAAGGTATGAGTTGGTCCCGTACCTCTGGGAAAGATGCCAGCCATCGACCTACCGTTTCAGCGAGTGGCTATTGACGTTGTGGGGCCAATGTCTCCGGTATCCGCCAAAGGCAATAGATAAGTGCTTACTCTAGTTGACGTGGCATCTCGTTATCCTGATGCTATTCCACTGAGAACTATTGACAGTATGCAAGTGGCGAAGGGTCGCGTGGAAATGTATTCGTGTTATGGGTTCCCGAGGGAAATTTTGAGTGACCGGGGCTCGAACTTCACATCGGAGCTAATGAAGGAGGTTAAGCGCCTTTTGTCAGTAAGGCAGTTACTGACGACGCCTTACCATACCATGTGTAATGGGCTTGTAGAGCGGTTCAACGGCACCCTCACAAACATGATCAAGAAAATGTGCCAGGAGAGACCTACTGATTGGGATAGATATCTCCCAGCTCTTTTGTTCGCTTACCGCGAAGTACCGCAAACGAGTCTTGGTTTCTCGCCCTTTGAGATGTTGTATGGGAGAACCGTTAGAGGTCCACTTACAATACTCAAGGAGCTGTGGGCTAATAAGGAGATTCCTTCAGATCTCAAGACAACTTACACATACGTTCTTGAGTTGCGGGACAAGTTGAAAGAAACATGCAGGCTTGCCCATCAAGGCCTGGAAAGGGCGCGCGAACGCTATAAGGGCGACTATGACAAGAAAGCCACTCACAGGAGTTTGAATCCGGGCGACAAGGTTCTCATCTTGCTACCCACGGATCATAAGTTACTGATGCAGTGGAAGGGCCCTTCCCTTGTGACGCAGAAGAAAAACGACATGGATTATGAGTTATTGATAAATAACACCAAGAACGTTTTCCATGTAAACATGTTAAAAAAGTACGAAGAAAGAGTTCCCATACAGAGCGCCCCTAAGGTAGTATGCTCGGTTGTAGCCGAGGAGACAGATGATGTTGTCGAGATGCCCACATGCAGTGGGAAGAAAATGGTAGGTTGGGATAAGGTGCTTAAACCCCAATTTGAATGAAGCGCGAAGCTCACAGATAAAGGCCGTGCTCCAAAGCAAAGAGGTTGTGTTCTCAGATGTGCCGGGCAAAACGGATATCATATGTTCCAGACTAGATCTTTCTACAGATAGACCAATCAGCGTGAAGCAAAACCCACTACCTTTAGCAGTTCAAGAATCAATAGATAAGGAGGTGCAGGATATGTTGGAGCTTGGTGTGATTGAGAGGTCGTGGTCAGCATCCAATACGCCTCTCGTGGTTATCAAAAAACCGATGATACTAACCGACTGTGTGTAGATTTTCGTCGGCTAAATGACATCATAGTACTCGATGCAGAACCCATACCAAGAGCGGACGTGGTGTTCGCTAAACTGGCTCACAAAAGATTTTTTTCTAAATTCGACTTAGCTAAAGGGTATTGGCAAATACCAATGGAAGATTCTTCTAAAGAGAAGACTGCCTTTTCGTGCTCGGCGGGTTTATTCCAGTTTAAATTCATGCCTTTTGGTTTGAAGACAGCGTCTGCAATATTCACGAAGCTGATGAGGAAGGTTTTGGATGGGCTCCAAAATGTAGAACACTATATTGATGACATCCTGGTGGCAACAGATACATGGGAAGAGCATGTAACTACGCTGGAAAAACTATTTGATAGAATTCAGCAAGCCAGGTTGACCATAAAGCCGGCAAAATGTGAGGTGGGCTTTGATGCCATTTCTTTTCTCGGACACAAGCTGAGGATGGGCCGTATCGCACGAAAGACATCTTGGACGAAATACAGCAGGCCCAGACACCGACGACCAAGAAAGAGGTACAGTCGTTCCTGGGCTTAACGGGATACTACAGGGCCTTTATTCCCGATTATGCCCACATAGCCGACCCGCTTGTCGAACTCACTAAGAAGGGGGCAAGCAATAAGCTGAATTGGACTGCTGAACATGAAAATGCATTCGTGATGTTAAAAGGGCGTATGGCAAGACCGCCCGTTCTGCTTGCTCCGAATATAGATAAAGAGTTTGTGCTTCGCACTGATGCATCAGACCGAGCTTTAAGAGCCGTACTCTTGCAAGAAGGGAATCGCGTGCTACATCCGGCATTTTTTGCAAGCAAGAGATTATCGGCTAGTGAACGCAACTACTCCACCGTTGAAAAGGAATGTTTGGCGGTGTTGTGGGCGGTAAAGAAGTTCCACATTTATCTGTATGGGAGACATTTCAGGATTCAGACAGATCATCAGCCGCTTGAATATTAAACCAAGACCAAAATAAACAATAGTAAAATTATGAGATGGAGTTTGGCCTTGCAAGAATACTCATTTCAGGTTGAATATATTAAAGGAAGAGATAACGTTAGAGCGCACTTCATGAGTAGAGCCAACTGAACAGCTCTAGGTATCTCTGGCATGTCTCTTGTTGTTGTTGTTGTGTTAATCTATCTCTAGGATTTATTTTGTTGTTGTTGTTGCTGCTGTTGGTGGTACGTGATTATACAAGGGAGTGTGTTGTGGACACGAACATGTTTATTAAGGACTCCGTGCGGACAGCGGCAGTGGTGTGTTCTGGAAACGCAATTTGGTGTGCTGTGTTAGTGGTGTGCGTTTGGTGTGTGGTGTACGTCTGCGGTGTGTTGTGTGCTGGGTCCAGAATCATCACAGAAGATAGTCGGTTGGCTGGATGGCTTGAAGATGAGGATGACGTGAGCAGTTTTTCATGGAAAAACTCTTGAGAGAGGGGGCCCTTGTCACATATATTAAGGAGACTAAACTAAATTTTAAAGGAAAAAAGTGTGAAGAAGACGACGCGAATTAACCGAAGAATAAAGAAGAGGAAAAAGAAGCATTCGTTGAGGTGGAGAGAGATGATTGGGGGAGAAGCATACGGTGACGTGGAGAGAGATGATTGGTGGAGAAGAGAAGACGACGACAAGGCTTACGTGGACTAACACCGAGGCTATAGAAGGGCGAGCGAAAGCGAGGCACAGGGGGAACAGCAGAGAAGCGGAGGCTCCGGCAGGTCAGGGACACATCGGCTGGAAGAGAGCGACGCCGGCTACTGCTCCGGTGAGCTCGCGTTCTACGACATCGCATCGTGGACTTCCTGCCGCGCCTGAGCCCGTTCCGGGGTTCCGGGGAGTCAACGGAGGACGCTACCACCTGCTACGGCCAGGGGTATCTCCAGCGCTGTTGCCATCCATCCGGGTGGTGCCCCCAATGCCAACAACACCGGCATCACCCCCACGGGCGCTTGGACCGGGAGCTTGTACGACGCAGCCAGCGACGCCAGCCCGAGCACGTCGAACACCGCCAGCGACGCCAGCCCAAGCACGGCGAACGCCGCCTCGACGCCACCTACTAGATCCATACAACGTTGCAGCCACACCGAATGAACCGTGAGCACGAACGCCGTCCGCTAATAGTAGAACACTAGACGCTAGTAGCAGTGCGCCCGGGTCGTGTGTATTTATAGTCTTTGTGTTTTCTGCTAGTTTTGTTAGTTGTATTCTAGTGTGTGTGCCATGTAGGGTGTATTAAATGTGCGTTTGTGTGGGTACACCCGTCGCCTAGTCCATTCTTTCAGTCGGAGTGTTCTCCGGAGATATCCGTGAATGCCATCATCTTGAAATTGATCACGGCGGAGCGCAGCGGGCTTACTGTTCGACGACCGCCGAGCCCACTTGTTGCTACGCCGCCGTCGAGTGATTCAGTCCGCTGTGGGTGCAGGTCAGCCCAATAAACAGTTCTCTTCTAGGAGAACTTTCGGTTGTCGTGCTCATTGCTTCGACTGCCGTCACCACTACGTGACATCTGGTCGAGGTGCTGCACCGTGGACCCGCACTGATGCCGAACATGGAGAGCGACGCTGCATCATCGCCGCTCGTTCTTCAACAGGCACCGGATGCACCTCCATTCAGGTGTCTACCCTACGGAGTCGTCGAGGTATGGTTAGACCAATTTGAGCGTGTGACGACGTTCGACCGATGGGACGACCAAGCAAATCTACGATACGTCTTTTTCGTCCTGAATGGTCGAGCTAAAACCTGGTACAAGAATCGCGAAACTTCCCTGCGAAGGAATTCGTGAAAACATTAAAAAGCAACTTTCGCAAAGAAAACGTCGAATTACTGCTCGAGACGCGCATCCAACTGCCAAACATGAGACCACCCTTCTGTATGTCGAAGAAATGTGCCGTCTGTTCCGACGCGCTGACCCTCACATGACAGAGGAGAAGGTGTACTTTTTGATGCTAGTTGTGAGAGAAAAACTTTTCGCCTGAATGGGTCAGAAACCCGCCCAAGACCGTTCCGGAGTTCAAAACAGAAGCTTCTACGATCGAGAAGACTCTCTACATCAGGGCTCGGCAGTACGACCTGACGCCATCAGGCTTGTCTATAGGCCATGCGGAGGCCTCAGCGACCACCAATGAGAGCCTACGGGACCTCGCCTGTGAGATCGCCCGCGAAGAGCTGCGGCGACTGCCGCTATCCTCCTTACAGCCAAGCAGCGCCTCTCATTGACATTGTACGCTAAGAAGTGCACCAGGCACTTGGCACCCCGACTCCAACAAACACAGAATCCCATACCATAACATACGCCGCCCCACTACGCAATCCTGCGCCCCGACAAAACACCTCAAGCCCTCTTCGGCGGGAACCGTTTCTACAAGAAGACGTCCCCTAGCTTCCGCAGGGCAACTTTACGACCGACGCAACAGCTGTAGAAAATGCGTCGAATGGAGGACTCCTGATAACTGCCCACTATGCTTCCATTGTGGCTATGCTGGCCACATACTTCGCCACTGCCTGTACACACCAATTGGCCTGCGCGGTTTTTCCATCGACGCCCCAAGACCGCTTTCCGGCCAGCGACCGCGCGAAATTGGCAACTCTCTGCGCAGAGTGAAGTACGTGTCAAGCCGTCTGTCCCGCTCCCCACGAACGGTTTGCGTCGCCGGGCCGAAGCTACACAATGGCTGTTCGCGGATTGTCCCTGAGCCCCCGCAGGGGAAACTAAAGAAAGCAACTTTTGGAGGTTGCTCACCAGTAAAACGTCGAAGATCCTCCACCGACCACGCTTCATGAAGACGCTGCACCCGCTACGCAGCATGCTACAGCAGCTTACAGCAATTTACAGCAGCCTCAAATTGTGCGGCACAGTTCTTTTTCTTGAATACTGAGTATCATTGATATACTCAATACAACAAAATGTATTTTCGATACTGATACTCCGATGCTTTCATTTTTTTGCAACTGATACCGAATATTGATACACAAAATAAATAGAAATATAGCACTGAAGATACATGTATCTTCGCCACTGCCCATGCCTGCCTGGTAGGAAGAGTGCGTTGTTCGGTTCTGGGACAGTGTTTATGAAGCCCCCTCATTCGCTCTAACCCAGTTATGTGGTTACGTTCTTTTCTTGTCTCTGAAATGCAGTGTCATTACTCGCGTGTAGTCCTAGGAAACAGCTTCGCAGTCCTACAGCGCAGCAGGTTCCGCTAGCAACGCGTCAGTTACTTTAGTGCGTGGACAAAAACTTTACTTACTTGTCACGTTCGGCATCATGTTCTACCAGAGTTTGTTGAGGATGAGAGGTAAAGAATTTAATGTTTTAAAGGCAAGAGAGTGGACAGTACACCACATAGTCACACCAAAAAACTGTGCACCAAAACATGTTAAAGAAGAGGAGATTAAGGAGAATTTTGCAGCGAAAGCCTTATTACATTTAGGAAGTTAAAAATGCGAACCTTATTGTGGCCTTTGCACAAAGCAGATGACAAAATCAACGAATTCTTGGAGGGGAGCTGTAGATACATTTCGAGCATTCTTAGAGCCTTCAAAAAGGTCACAGCTCATCGCATCCTTTATTTTATCTCTCTGCAGGTTCTTGACCCTCTTTACCTGAAGTATTACATCGTTAATGACGTCACAATGAAGATATACATGGACAGTATTACAGTGTTTCTTGGAAGGAACGGCTGCGGGAAATCGGTGTTGATCCGGATGTTGGCAGGTACGTGTCTGAGCCATTCCGAGTCCTCAACAGTTCTAGAATGCCTGGAGCAAGCCCGAATTCTGTACACAGAGAGCGCCTTCACTGGTCGCTTAAATGCTAATTGCGAGCTGTCGTGAATATGAACTGATAGGTTTCCAGAAAACTAATAACAAAGTTGTGCTATGGTTCCCGCTGGTTTAACCATCAAACAGCTCCCTTGGTGCCTCCCGAGCAGCACGCTGCCGTGAACGCTATGAGTAGAAAACTAATTTGCACATTTTGGTCAGAGAGAATAAGGGTGTTTCAATTCATTCGACATCAATACGTGATATGCAATATCCACGACGTGATGCTGAGAGAAATTCATGTGTCTCCTGACGAGGCTTTCACCCCGGACTTGCACATCAGACACGAGCGCGAGGAGATTTCATGTGGATAAATGCAGGAACAATGACAATCGTTCACCCATACCAATTATTATAAATCGAAACATTTGAATAAGAAACGATGACAGAACGCAACAAGATAATGCTGAAAATCTACGAGCACCTATGAATTTTTACAAAATTACGCAAACAATGCACAGTACAAGAATATACAACTGAAACAAGAAATAATAAACAAATCATGAAGGGTTTAGGAACGTGTCAGGTCGTTATATCCGGCTTGTAGAAAGCTGGACGAGTCGCTTTACGTCTTTTTTAAAGCAAAAAAAGGTTGTACTTTATTTAGCGGGATTACTTATGTGGTATTTTTGGGTTTTTATCTTTAATTCGGTTATTCCGAGTTTATATATGAAGCCCCGTTGGCAATGGAATCAGAATGCAGTGCAAGTAAAAGCGGTTCGACAGGAAGAAGGCAGTAAAAACAGGCGTTAATGATACTCGTTAGTGCATCTTTGGTGGCGTCGACAGAGTAACCACCGGGACCATTTCCGAGAAACAAAGACGCCTGTAGCGTTTATTTGCGCTCATTTTATACCCGTGATGGGAAAGGGCACACAAGACAGAGAGCACGCACGCCAAAGACACTGAACGGAGGCACGCATCGCATTCTGCTTACCTACAGGACACATCTTCTTTTCTTGAAATGACGAAAGTGAACCACTTCAAAGGTCTGACGAAGAATGAATGGGCTCAAACTTCACAGCACTGATCAGGCATGAAAAAGGAAAGTTTATTTACACCGTTGACAGTGCAGTGTCCCAACAACGGAAGCTGTACAAAGTTGTTGCCATATCCCAAACACTGCTATTGTCTTCTTTCACACGGGATCTTCTGGGTGCTGGTTTTGGCAGTAAGGGTATAGTGGTGGGCGCGCTGTCAGAGTAGGGTTCTCGGTGCTGTCATCCAGCATATTGTCATCACTAGGTGTAATGCTGAAAGGTTCAGCCCTCGCAGTGAGATATCGTTTCCGGCGCAAAACAATTCAGTCTTCGGTGGCAACCTGGTACAACCTTCGCTGAGCTGTTCCATTGAGAACCTTGGCATTTGGTGACTAAGAATTTCTTCTTACTCTGACAACCAGGCCATCCTGAAGCAGTGGAAGACGATGTCTGAGGGGTTGGTACTATTTGTGTTTCCTTACCGACGTGCTTGGAGCTTCGTTGAAGTCTGCGAGAGGTGCGGGAAGTCGTCAGCCTTAAAGTAACTCTCCAGGTGATTGAACGTCTTCTAGCGGACAGCTCCTGTAGCTAAAAAAATCCAGCAAGAAATCATCGCTGATCTCGGACTTCTTTAAAAATTTTCTCGCGAGGCCATTCGAGCGAGTAAACCTCGGGATGGGCGTGATGTGTTTAAAATCATACTTTCTAAACAGTGAAACATCATTAGTCCCAAACAGCGAGCTACTGCATGGGCAGCCTTCAAAAGGTAATCCATATTTAGCACACACTGGCCCGGAGTTGCCGGCTCAGGCCCGGATGTGTCTAATACGGACTTCCCGATCTAATGCCATCACTTTCTCCATACGTATTGTAATTATTTGGTGGTTGTCTCTCCGTTACAAGTTATCGTATACGAAAGGATGACCGAAAAGGAAGTGTTTTTTTACAGTTCCCCTAACCGCGATTTCGAGCACTGGATTGTTTCTCGGTTGCGTGAAGTGCGCTGCAAATATCTTTACGAGAATTACCAATTTGTTGTAATTGAAATTACACTTTCTACGAATTAATTTCCTATTTACGAAAGTACACTTAAAAACATAGCCAACACCTAAAACAGCGTGTATATTTTCTTGCGGATTCGAAATGTGCTCCAAACATGCTTCAAGTAAGGTAATTTCTATCAATGTTAAGGATATATTTCGAACACTAAAGAACCTATTTCCTAAATAATTTTCCGGCATTCGTGAATACAAAATAAGTTTAAAATACAATATGAATAGCCCATCGTTTATTCTGAAAGCAATAGTTTTCTCTAGGGCTGTCTCTGGGCTGCGATGTCACCTCATGAGGATCCCGCGATTGGCAGGCGCATTGATGCGCAATGGAAGACCGGAGCTTCTGCTGCATTCTCAAATTGCACCGCACTATGCGCCGCCACTATTGAGTCGTGGACACCAGTTCCGTGTACTTGTGTGTTCTCATGAAGTGGATGAAGTGGACTCTTGCTACCTCTCTATTATCAAGGTGCGTGTCTTTGCGCTCTTTATTCATCCCCTCCCGGGTGCGTTTCGAAGGCACCCGCGTGCTCGTTGAGCGATCCCCACAATGGTCCCCACTCTGAGAGATTCCCACGAGGTCGAAACTATTCCGGAGCCCTCTACGGCGGCACCGCTTTCTCAGTGTGTTATTTCACTCTCACCTTCCGCCTTTCTCTTACTGCTCGATTGAGGCGAACGCTGAGGAGAAGTCAGACACTTCATTATTTCTTTCCGCATGCGGGAGTTGCGGGGTTTGATCCCCAGTGCCGTCGGGTACCCACAGGTGATAAAATGGGTACAAGCTTTACCCTGGACAGGTGCTCGGCTCATCAGGGGTGCAATATTTGGAAACTAGGTCTGTGACCCCACCTTGTGTAGTCGAAAATAGCTTGCACCATGGCACTCTTTGAAAATAGATGCCCTTGCGCCATAAAAATCGATATTCATCATTACTATTTCTCTTCCTCAAGAATCTCGAGGACCATTTTTTGTCATACCCCGTAATATATTATGTAACTGAACATTTCTTTTTTTTCCCCAATGAAAAAACACAAGAGTGATCCGTCGATGCCCCTGCCTCAACGTCCCTCGAGTCATATTAGTGGAAACAATACGATTTCTGAGCCACTTTGCTCAAGGTGCGGTTGATCTGGCTAGCGGGTGCCGTCGACCAAAAGGGATTTAGAGTCAGTCGCTGCTGACGAAAGATCTGCCCAGGTAAAGGTTGCTGTCACAGCTGGGCGCCTGGGGCTGAAGCTATGGCAGAAGGCAACGGGACCGGTGCAAACGCGGCTGAGCGTGGTGCGTGCATGCCAACTCACCGGGTGCACCTAGCCCCAGTGACGAGACTGCATCGATACCTGCGGAGGTGCAACAGATTTATTGCGGTGCTCGACCCCTGAAAACAGGTGCATGCATGTGGCCGCGCATACGTTTGCCTCATTTGTGTTGTGACAACGGGTAATTAGCGACATTACGTCGAGCGTATCGCGCTTGCGTGGCATTTAAGGTTGCCAACGAGGCAGTGGAGGGGCACCCAGGATTCGAAAGCATTACCAGTCCGGTTACTAGAAAAGCTGGCGGCGTGTGTATGCGTGTACTCGCAGATGGTAGAAAAAATCTCAGCCTTGGCAAGCAAAAAATGAGACGTCATGAGGTGGTCGTATGGCACACAGCAAGCCGAACACCGCCATTCAAACAATCCTATGCATGCCATTCGTCTGTAGGTCTATACCCGTTATTAGGCGACATCGATGTGGCACCGCTCATATGATGGTATTCGTACCAAATTTCGACACAGCCGTCTGTTGTACTATGCTCCTGATGGCACCATACGATTTCTCGTTACGTATACCTTAGATGCGCAAGTCAAGTTGGAGGCTATCTTCCGACCGAGATTCGAGCCGACAACATATGCACCTTGAATTTTATGCCTTCCTAGACTTCCGTATCAAAATTGTGGTGCAACCTTTCTTCAAGAGCACATACCGTTGGGCGAGTTGGTGCATTGTAATCACGTACAAGCGCAAAAAACATGGACAAAGAAAGACTTGGACAACACGAGCGCTTACTTCCAACTCATGATTTATTAACGCGCAAGCACATAAAATACACACTGCTGCATGTCGTCACACTGAAAGTACAGCCGGCATCAAGTGGCCGTACACAAAAAAACATTGTTTCCTTGTTAGTGAGTGAGACAGATCGTGCGCGGACGCAGGATGAACCCGCTTTTCTAATGAAATCTGCCTCTAATATTTCTCTAACGACCTTACACCACCTATGCTTGGCTACTATCTTACATGCGCAGAAGGAAGTGTACATGGTCTACATGGTTTACAGCGCAGTCACGACAATGTTCGGAAGATTATAATCTCTATAATTGCCTACCTTCCTCCTGTGCTCCAGCAATCCTTCATTCAGACATCAGCAAATTTGACCTATGTACTTACTTATATAGAATAGTAGAGTAGAACTTTGGATCCGTTGGTGTAGCGACATATTCAGGAAAACTATGCGTAGATTAACACAGGACGGGAGGGAGAGACACACACGCGCACACGAGCGCTCGTCTGTGTGCGCTCGTATGTGTGTGCTTGTCTCTACCTCCCGTCCTGTGTTAAGCAAAGTTTTCTTGAATATACCTATATAGAGCCACATGATCGAGGAATTTTATAAACCACACCGGAAGCACATGCTAGAAATTAATCTCGGTGCTTGATACTACATGGCTCTTTAGGCTTTTGGAAAAGATTAGTCATTTTGACTAGTTTTCCCAGCCTCTAGGGTTCGATAGCACTACTCTGACGTAAGTGCGTTTCGCTATCTTCTTAAGGCGATGCGAGATGTTATGCATGTAAGGAATTCCTACTGTTCTGTTTCGATTTGCTTCGCTCTGGCTTTTGTCCTTTTTCTTTGCAGTTTTCAACATCCCTTCGGATGCGGATACAATCACGCTGATGCAATATCCAGCTGACTGGAGACGCGTCACTTGCTTTTGGAAACTATAACTCAGTGAATCGGAACATGCTTTTTAGTGCATTATTTAGGCATTGCTTAGCGATTGCTCTCTTAAAAAGTTTAGAATGATATGAATGAAACGATAAGAGAGGTTTGTTAGCCTTTGAATTGTATTACCAACTCGTTGATTTCTGGGTGAGAGGTAGCTTCAACTCTAAAAATTGTAATACGCCATCAGTTGGAATTTCATGCGTCAGTTCTAAAAGATTAAAACACTCAACAAGAAGGGCTAAAAGCTGGTAGACAGTAGCTGGAAAATCCCTGCACACTTGTAATAAAATTAACAAATCATCAACGTATCTAATAATAGGGACATTGTTAAAAACCTTCAGGCGGTCAGAAACGACTCTGTCACAATGGGCTAAAGCTGTGTCACTAAGAACAGGCGCAATACAAGAACCACTACAAACACCTTGTTTTAGAGTGAAAACGTGATCATTCCATTCAATGTAAGCTGACCTGCGATGAAATGAAAGCAGTTCCATAAACCTTTCTACAGACAAACCTGCTGCATTTTGAAAAGCTTATATCCCAAAATAAACAGTGCATGGTTCCACAGATCTGAGGAGTTTTTCTTGTGGCAAGGAGTAATTTAAATCCCTTATGTCAAAATAGCAGGCCAAAAGACAATTGTCCAAGAACTCGAACATTGTTCAGGCTTGGAATCTGAAAGTGATCGTCAATCTCTAAAAGATTGCTTCCTTTGCAGCCAGAGTGCGAGTGATTTTTGCCGCGTGCCAATTTTCTGATATAATTACCCTTAGAGGACACTCCACTTTGTGGGCATTAGCAGTGAACATGCATGGCCTGGAAAAAAGCAGTATTACTTTTTTCGCTGTTTTTCTCCAACCTTTCAAAGTTCAGTTTGTTGCACAGATCTTTGCCAGTCGACCGTAGTGTTTTCGCAGATACCGCTTGTGCGTTATGCAAGACTGACAGTACCATGCCCATCGCCTTCTTTCCAAACTGGTCTCTTGTTTGCACCACAAACCTGCCTTCTTTATCTGAAGGAGGAACGAAAATATTATCCTTTTTCGAATTAGAAGCTAAACGACTTAGCGAAACGTATGGAATTATACCGCTACCTCGATTTCGTACGTAAACCCCCTTCGAAATGCACCTTTCGGCTTCACTGGTATGAGCAAATCGCAAAACACGTCAAACAAAGGAAAACTGTCCCAGGGCCCTCAGCTCTGGCTCAACGGCGAACTTTGGTCCAAGACCAAGGATGCGATCCAAGTTATCCAGTAGATGAACTTGGCCAAAGGTCTTTACTTTGCGCCTCGTCGTGGGGGGCCGTTTGGGCTGGGCGGCTCGAAGTTTCCTCTGCTCTTGTTGCCTCAAGCACTCGGTGACGTGGTCCACTGACATGAAGACGGAGCGCAGTTCTTTATTCCCACCGGTTGGCTTTGTGATATCATGAAGACGCGAGTAGAGTACACCTCTGTACAGGCGCGCTCGACACCGCCGCTCTGATCTCAAAATCTTTTATATCCTTTTTATTTCATACCCCGTGACAGCAAGCTCATTCTACCAGTACGTCGAACACCCCGCACAGGCCATACAAACAGCGTCATCCCGCATCGTCCCCGAACCACTACTTTTCAGAAATCATATTTTGTTCACACAGCTCGCGACTGGAATGACCTTCCCTCCGACTTAGCACTAATCCCTGATCCAGCCCATTTCAAGCCTTCCATCGAGGAAGCCATCTCATCGTCTTGATTCCCATGTAACATTCATTGTTAACCGCTGTTCTTGCGCCCACTCCTCATGTAATGTCCCGTCAGAGACCCTTGACGTTCAAATAAATAAAATAAATGTCCTCGTAACATGACCAGTCGGTGGGATAAATCCACCAAAAGCCTATTTGAAGTCATCTGGTAGAAGCATGTTCCTGATGCAAAAGGACAAAGCACGCCCACGGCATTCGGCGTTCACAATCAGAGAAGCTACGAAGCAAGGTCGTAGAGACGAAAACAGAAAAAGAGGGGCCGATGTACGAGAAATGAAGCTCTAGAGCACAGACCTCTGGGCGAGTTGGTGCATTGCAATCACGTACAAGCGCGAAAACATGGACAAGGAAAGACTTGGACAACACGAGCGCTTACTTCCAACTGAAGATTTATTGATACACAAGCACATGGAATACATCTTGCTTTATGACATCATACTGAAAGCACTGCCGACATCAAGTGGCCGCACGCAAAAAAAAAAACATTGTTTTCTTGTTAGTGAGTGATACAGATGGTGCGCGGATGCAGGATGGACCCGCTTTTCTAATAAAATCTGCCTGCATTACGAAGGTACGAATGTGCTGTGTTAAGCCCGGGATACATTGAGCGTTTTTTGGGCGATTTTCGCCCGACGGCGCGCATTTGGCGCCCGGCCTCGAAAAAAACGCCCGCCGCCGCCGATCTGGCCCCGCCAGATATTGACGCGCGGCGTCCGGCGAGACCGGAAGCGGCAGCCGAATCAAGCCAATAGCAGCGCAGAAAGCCCGCTCTTCCGGTTTGGCCGCCGCCGCCGCCAACATGGCCGCCATGGCCGACGAGCACTGCTGTGTTTATTGCACGGAAATGCTATTATCGTGGAAATAAACGCCTCACGAGATATGAAATGTAACTTTTTTGGAGATCACGGACGAATCTTTGATCGAAATTCCCGCTTTTTCTCCTTGAAGCGAAGGTGCCGAAGAAAACAGCAGCCGATGGTAGCCACGGCTGAGCGGGCGTCAAAAGGTACGCGACCGCATGCATTCGAGCAAACAAAACCTTGTAGATATATATGCACTCGTGCCGCAATCAGTACAGTGGTGTCTAAATGAACAATTTCGTTATTCTGACAGAGGAGTCAGCGTCGCTGCTCTCAAAGAGCTCCTCGCTCAATGGTATCTGCCACTTGTTGACCACAGTGTTTTCGCGCTGAGAGATACGCGGCGGCGGGCCGCCGCTTCTTCACTCCATGTATCTCCGGCCGGGCGTCGCGCCGCCACGACGTTTTCTGCCGCGCGAACATCGTCGGAAAAAGGTCGCATGTATTCCGGGCATTAGGCTTTGCGGAGCGAAAAGTCGGAAAGCGGGGCCTTCACTTTGCTGACTCGACGTCATGTCCATTCTGTTTCCGCCGCTCCGAACACGGCGCCGTCGTTTCAACTCCATGAGAGTCTTGCGAGTCCATGGCTGCTCTAACGCATTTAAGAAGTCATTTCTGTCTCTTGCTATTCATGAATAGAATTCATTACCTTAATGCATTGTAATTGAACGCGATGCTTTTAAAATCCGGCAAATGCTGTCTTCTTACTTGCAATCCTAATGTAAGTAATAGCTGCCTTTGCGTTTTATTTTTACGTTGTCGTTGTACGCTTCGCTGTACCTGTCTGGTTGATTTATATACATATATTTTTTTCTTTCACCTGTATCCTGCCTACCAAAGAATGTTTCACCGTTCTTTACCAATAATGTCAAAAGTTATTGAATCTCCACCCCTCCCCCTGTTTTCTAATACCCCTCGCAGGGGTCTTTAAGGGCTAATAAATAATGAACTGATTCAGCCCTGCGGCGTGGCACGGCACACCACAGGCGTAGCAGACAGGTCGGTTGTCCACTGTACACAAAGGGTTCGTACAATGTGGGCAGACGTTTGAGAAAGGACCAAGATTCAGATGGCGGCGGACGGAAGTAAGGGAGGCTGGTAGGAATCTGCGGCGGGCGGACGACGCGGTCTGGTTGGGGGTACGTCAGAGGTTCCGCCACAGACACGGGACTGGATGGCAGCACATCAGCGTCAAAGGAAGCGGCGGTATCAAGAGCAGGATGCACAAGAGGGGAATGAAGTCCCGGGCATTCGCTGCGGAGCACGGCTGAGCCTCGAAGATAGGTTCGAAACAGAAATCGCTCTCTGCCCGTCGTAGACCGCGAGAACGAAAAAGGGAAACAGGCAGCAGAGATGGCGGGAAGCGGCTTCGGAAGGTATGCAGAAAACAGTTAAATTATTGGTGCTGGCACAACAGCAGAAAAGTGAGCATTATCGCTATCAATTGCGACAAGTTTGATTTTTCTCCCCCTCAGATTCCTGCTCTGGTTAGTGGCAGGTGCCGATGGCTGACGCTGATCGCTCAAAAACTGCCTTCATAATACCTGTCGGCTTGTATGAATTGAACTGTCCTTAATAGCCCGATGCATCAAACCTGTCTCTGCTACCTTGTTTATACTGTTGTCTCTTCAATAGCCTTCCCTTTTCATCTCTACCGCCGGAAACTCGTCTTCACTTGTCCTACTGTCGTTGGGCATCCATTGATTTTGAAAAAGTGCCGCTGCACTGCCCGAGAACTCAACATTTTAAGGGAAACAGCTTGACAAAAGTCCCGGCTTCCTTAGATAACTGACAACACACCAGTAAGACGGCGGATCAACAGTATTACACAAGATGGCAAAGGAAGGACGACAATCATTAAATTTACATAATAAGATACCTATCTCTTTAAAGACGAAGTCATTTAAAAACAAAGAGAATAACGGCAGTCACTTCTGACAATGTGATTAAGAGAACCAACAGGCCACATGCAGTTCATAAAACAGAAAAATTATGTGAAGCGAGCAAAAAGTCACAAAAAGTCATTGGAATAATAGAATAACAATAACAATTCAGAAATAAAATAACGGCACAAGCAGTAGGCAGAAAACATCATATAAAAAACTCAAAAAGACATATTTCCCTACAGTAATCCGAAATATGCGTTTTGATTGACAGGTTATATCAAAATTGTCCTGGCTTAACCTGTTTAGCAGAACTTGAAGGTAATGGCATCAGGATTGTGTCCACCCGCGAGGACGTCTCTTCATGCCCAAACATAGGTACACTTTCAGATATGATTATGCAACAGATTACTTTCAGCGAGTCCGGTATCATATCAATACTTAATAATCGCAAAATGACTTCTGCATTTGACACGTTGGCTTCAACAAAAAGTTGTTAAAAAGCACATCACAAAGCATTTCGGTAATCTTATGCGCACTTTTTTCACAGTCATTGTCATCCGGCCGGATTCCTAATGACTAGCGCACAGCAAAGGTCATACCAATTTTAAATATGGTGATCGCACATCCCCTCTTAACTACCGACCCATTTCATTAACTAGGACCTTCTGTAAACTACTGGAGCACATCATACATTCGCAAATCATAACATACCTAGAAGAGCAGTACAAAATCTTCAAATACCAGCACGGCTTTCGCAAGGGATATTCATGCGATGGGTAGTTAGCGGGATTTACTAATGACTTGCCATCCTTTATTGACGTCGGCAACCAGGTAGATGCCATATTCCTGGATTTTTCCAAATCTTCTGAGCGCGTTCCTGATCACAGGCTACTACCGAAACTAAAGCATCTTAACATTGACACACACGTCATTTTATGGATAAAAGATTTTTTTGTCATTCCGAACACTGTTCACAATTCTAAACCACTGCAATTTTCCAGTCACATCCGGCGTTCCACAAGAGAGCATGCTTGGTCCATTGCTTTTTCTAATATATATCAATGATTTGCCTAACTGCATCTCGTCCCGTGTAAGACTGATCGCCGATGACTGTGTTATATACCGCAAAATTACTACTGAAACTGGCCAACAAGTGTTGCAATCAGGCCTAAACGCGATTAATATGTGGTGTTCTGACTGGCAAATTACCCTAAATCATAACAAAACTAAGTGTATGTCATTTACACCTTCCGCATTCTAACCTCATATTTTATAGATAACAATATTGTCGTGCTTACTACCAAGTACAAATGCCTAGGTGTATTTTCAAACGGATCTAACATGGCATCATCACAGCAACGTTACTCTTGCAACTGCTAATCACTCACTAGGAATCATGAAACACAGACTAAGGTAAGAACCCTCACACTTAAAAAAGCTCGCATACATCAATCACCTTAATCAGACCTCAAATTGAATACGCATGTGCAATCTGGGACCCGAGCCAGGATTACATCGTACGTAACACTGAATCCCTTCAAAGCCGAGCTGTTCGCTTCATTTTTTCGGACTATTCACCGTACACCAGTGTTACATCTTTAAAAAATCGCGCCGAATTAGATCCACTATCACTACGACGAAAACACGCTCGACTATCTCTGTTTCACAAGCTTTATCACCACAACGTTTGGCATGACGACTTCTTTCAGCCACCTTGCCTTATCTTCCGTCGCCGTAATCACCCTTACAAAGTCAATCGCCCAGCCTTTCAGTCATCACCTTACGCGCAGTCAATCATACCTAGAACCATAAATGACTGGAATAACCGACCATCAGATATTGCTACCAAGGTTCACAAAGTCAAATTTCACAAAATGCTGCATACTCACATCAGAATGTGACGCACCTGTGCACCACTTTACTATTATAGACTTAGTAATCCTTTTGTGCTCCCTCGAATACCACTACCTTCTTCCAGATGTTTCTTTTTTATTACTTTTTCCTTTCTGCGTTGTTTTTGTATTTTTAATCCCAGCTGTTTGAATTTTTACCCTTTCTTTTTGCGCTATTGTGTTGTTATTTTTTATTACAGTACTTCAAAATGATGTCTGTATTTTTTTCTCTCTTTTCTGTTTCGAGCAAAGTGTTCTCAAAGTGCTTCGTGTGTCCCCCCATGTAATACTCTCCACGGAGGCCCTTTAGGGTATTTTGATAAATAAATAAATAAATATAGTAAGCACTTGATGTTGGCGTAAACAAAATTTCTCTGTCTATTGTCCCGGTAGCTGGCGTTTTTCTTAATATGTGCAAGCAAAATGAAGAAATTATCGGTGTGTTTTATGTGAGATTTATAACATAACAAAAGACTGTAAGAATATATAATGCAGATAATGCAAGGATATTAAACTCCATAAAGATATTTCTGGGAGGAGATTGAATCATGCATTTGCAATGCATCACAGCTATTTTCTGATTCATATGCAACATGCGAAGATTTTTTATGGCCGTTCTACTCCAAAGCGTAGTACAATATCGAAAACGATAAAGTACTAACAGTTGCAAAGAATTAGTTTTACTCTGTATGAATAAGCCTAAGCAACGCAAGTATACCGACAGCTAAGGTCACCTCCGAACAAATGTGATCTGCATGATTATTCCACATTAAATTCTTAGAAAAGGTAACTTCTTGTGTTTTTACGGACTCGACGAGCTCAACAGCTCACTTATTTAATACGACATCAATTGGTCCTTATATCATTTTTCTTGTAATTCATAATTTTTTCTTTACCAGAATGATTCGCAGATAATTTGCTTCTGCTGATGATCTGTGTTGAACAAGAACATTGCTTTTCGACGTCTGTTTCTGAAGTACGTGTGAAAGGAAAAGGATATGTCATCGACATACGACACGAGGGCTACTCGAGCTGTGGAGGAGATCATTTATGTAAATCAAAAATTACCGTGGCCTACGTATGGTTCCTTGGGCACCTCGGTTTTAATAGGGAGGGTAGAAGTAGTTGTTGCACTTACACCTACGTACTAAGTTTTGTGTCACAAATAAAATTCTATTTAATTTACCGCAACACCACGGACACCGTACCTCTTTAACATATACAATATTATGATTAATATAGATACCCACGGTGAGTTTATTTTCTCTGAATGCCTTTACAATAATTTCCGTCAGAAGAGCGGTTTCGGTAGATCTATACTTGCTAAAGCCATGCTAAAAATAAAAAAATAGGTCACTTCGTGTGACTTCCAAGGATAATTTTCTTGCCAACGTCACCAAACTCCATGCAGTTGCTGATTTCCCCGTCCCAACCTTACTGAAGCAGCTCCGCAGCTTTGTCGGCCTCTGCTCATATTTTCCCGCTTCTTTAATTTCGCCTTTCTCAACGCCCCTTGGACCCAACCTCCCGCCGACTGCTCCGACTACTCCGCTTGAACGACTGCGCCAAGTAGGGTCGCACTGGCGCTAGCGTTATCAGCCTCGGTGCCGTTCTCATCCAACTAAAACCTGGCTTCCGCGATTATGTGGTTGCGCACACCAGTGGGGCCATCGCCAAAGCTTAGTACAACTTTTCTTTTACGGAACAAGAATGTTTAGCCATTATTCGGATGAACGGAAAATTTCGCCTCGACGTCTGCCGCTGACCGTTCTATGTATAACCGATCGCCACCCTCTGTGCTGTCCATCCTCTCAAATCCCCGTCGGAACACCTCGCTAGTGTATTTTATCGCTCCAGCCTCAAGCATACTGATGCGGGCGCTCTTTTCCACTCGCTGCTACCTTATGCTCCATCGGCTGATGCTGCCTGTGTTTACGATGTGTCCTCGCTTACCACTAATGATATGTCCACCGAGCAGCGGGAAAGACCCATGGAATTCCACCAGGAACCGTTACATGGCAGCAGACGGAACTGATTGCAGCAAAACAGAAGAAAAAATAAAAAAAAAATGGAGCATAGATTTCGGGGTGAAAACAATACAGAAAGCACATATCTGCATAAAAAAAATACGCAAAGCATTGTAAATAAAAATACAAAGAACATATCTGACAATCTTTAATGAGGCATATTGAAATAGCAAGGTTATTAACATTTTCGAAAATATTTTCGGAGTTGTTTTGAATTATACCCGACAGTGTTTTTATATGTATTCAAAGTGGGGTGGCATTATGGGCTAAATACAGTAGCTTGTAGCTCGTGCAAAAGCGTGGTACTGTCCATATATCGCTGTTTCCTGTTCCCTTTCCTCCCCTTCCCCTTTCCGCAGTGTGGAGTAGCAGGCCAGGGTCATGTTACCACCGGCCGACCTCTCCTTTCCTCTCATTAAAATCCCATTCTCTCTCTCTGCTTCGTGTCTGCGCATTGCTACTGCGCTGTTCCAGTGATGCAAGGAATTCTAGAAGCCTACAAGCTTCAGGGGATGAGAAGTGCAGTGTGTGCAGTAAACGAAAGTCGTACAGATGATCGGCTCTAATGAAGCGATACGACACAAATGCATCCCGAGTTGTCGACATGGGTTCAAGATTGCCTATGTAACAGCATTTTCATCTGTAAGTCAAGAATACTGTTTATGTTACTTTTGGTAGTAGTACCCCAGGCTGAGTTACAATATGTTAACTGAGAATGAAAAGAGCGGAATATATTTGCGTTTTTGCTTTCAAACGTAGGAAGGACCTGCTTAGAGAGAAAACACCATTACTGTTTAAAGTTTTTTGCACAGATAATGAACATGAGCGTCCCAATTTAAGTGAGAAGAGAAGTACATCCCAAGTATCTTATGTTCATTTACAATTTGTATCTGGTGGCATCCAAAGGTCAGGGTACCAGTCATTTCCACGGCTTTATTTGTCGCTCGGAATACAATCGCTTTTGTCTTGGCATTTAGTTTCGTGCGGTTTATTTTTGACAAAGATGAGAACATCCACAGTAGTTCATTACATTTCACTGATAAATGGTCTATATTTGGACCAGACACAAGCAGTGTACTGTCATCTGCATATATAAGAAAGTGAGTTAAAAAATGAATCTTTACAATGTCAATAATACATGTATCAAACAAGAGGGGACCTAATACGCTATCCTAAGGTACTCCGTATTTTATTGAAGGTAAATTTGATGTTTTGTTATGTGCGCGCACGCACTGTTTTCTATTAGCAAGGTAGGGTTTCAGCAATGCCAGTGGTGTTCCACAAACACCAAAGGACTGCACCTTACATATGAGGATATTAAGAGCAACAGAATGAAATACTTTCATAAAGTCTAGGAAAATTCTCACAGTGTACAGACTGTTTTCGATGCTTTGCATAATTTTTTTTAAGTTCTAATAGAGCACTTTCAGTCGACCTATCTTTTCGGAAATCAAATTGGCGATCTGTCATAACATGTGACTTATCAAAGATGTTTGTTATGCGACATGCAATACTTTTCTTAACTCCTTTAGAAAACACCGGAAGTACCGATATAGACAGGTAGTTTAGTGGCAAGTTTTTGTCGCCGCTTTTATACACGACCGATATTCTTGCATATCGCATACGGTCTGGAAAAACTGTTTTCAAATATAGATTCAAAATATGGGCTAGTATTGAGGAGAGGACCGGTAAGATATATTTAACTGGCTTTATTTTCGGATTATAGATGTCTAACGATTAACTGTTTCTTAGAGACATGAATGTGTCATAGGCTTCTCGATCGTCGGCTGGCTTCAAAAATATGCTACGAAGAACGTTTGCTTGTGGAACTTCTGTCACTGAAGAACCGTTATCAGTAGTGGCTACGGTAGCAAAGTGATTATTAAAGTGTTTACCACCTCTTTACGTGAGATCTCACGACCGTTTACAGTGATCAGTGGAACCGGGCTATTGCTACGTCGACCAAGAACGTTACTGAGAACTTTCCAGGCTATGTAAGGACGTTCTTTTGTAACGTTGTCGAAAAGCTGTTCATAGTACGAAGCCTTGGTTCTTCTTAACTCTGCATTAAAGTGACTTCTTGCCTTTTTAAACTGCCGTAATGATTCCTCGCAGCGCGTGTGCAAGAAAATCTGGTAAAGACGATTTTTAGGCTGTATCATTTTGGTAGGGTCATAGTTCGCCCACGGCTTTCTTATTTTTTGCGTGCATTTTGCTGCTTTAAATGGAAGGTGCTTTAAGTAAACAGACACAATCTGTGTAAAGAATGCGATGTATGCATCATTTGCAGTATTTAATTCAAGGAATGGCAACCAATTTTGTGTCAGTATTCGTTAAATGATTCTAATTAGGCTTCAGTAATGCTCTGAAAAATAAAGGTTCCAGACGTGATTTGTCTGGCGGTGAAACATTGCAGTGTGTCATAAAAACTGGAGAATCATCAGCTATGTCAGAAGTAATAGTGCCGGTGCTGTAAACGATGGTTTCAGCATTTGTAATAATTAGGTCAAGAGCAGATGATCTAGTATTTTTAATTCTTGTCGGCTGTGTAATTAAATTAACAAAACCTGATGACAACATGGTGATGAAATGAGAACAAAGTTTCCTCCGCCAAAATGTTAATATAAAATCACCGCTACAAGTAAGAAAAATGTCGTTTTCTGAAACGTAATCTAAGAAGCCTTGAAAAAAATCTGAGGGATGGAATATTTCCATTCGGCGGACGATATACCGCTGCTATTACTTCATTACAGGATTTTAATGTTATTATTTCACAATATCTAGTTGCTGCAGTGAAATCCGGCACAAGATCACATTTTTTATACAATGCTACATGAGAAATTCCCCCCCCCCCCCAGTCTGGGCGATTTATGAAAAAGTTTCTGCAACCTTCCGATTCAACCATGTCACAGCCTTTATAATACCACGTTTTGGTGAGCATTACAATAGTGAACTTAAACGGAAATTAGTTCTGTAAAAGGCCAATTTCATTTTCTTTTTATTTCACGCCGAACGAGTATTTATGGGAAGAACAAATTCACATGACGGTTCATGAAGACAGCTAGGTTCAGGTAAGGGAAGCTGCTGATAATCCATGAAACAAATACCACTCTACAAGCGGATGAAGATAGCACGTCAAAATTTGCTCCTCAAAAACTTGCTCAAGACTGTACTCGCCCGTTATCGGAACCACAGGACTATCATCGGCACGTTTCGCGAAAATTTTTCCATTGCTTGTCCAAACAGACTTCCATGTATGTTCTTTTATCTTTTTATGGCCATTTTAATGACCTTTTTCAGTGATGGACACTAATGCGCATCCACATAGATGGATTCTGAATTGGTGAAACCAAGGTCCGTGGTAGTCGGACGCTTTTTCTTCGCACTCTTTAGCACTTCGTAACGTTTCACCCGGGATTTAGACTGGACAATAATGTTGCTTTTCTCAGTGTTCCCTGTTGGCACACCATGACACCCTTCAATGTCAGACACTGAAATCGGTTCATTTATGGCAGTGCCAATCCGAGAAAGTATGTCACGAATGCTCTAATTTTCTTCATTTATCACACCTTGAATCCCAATATTACATTTCCTGGACCACTGCTGTAATTGCAACAATCTGCCTTCAACAACCTCCAGCTTCTTTTCTATACTCTGGAATTTCTCACCTAGCATAGTGCTTTCCATTGCAGGTTTTTTTGTTATTCGTAAACTGAGCTTCCAGATTTTTTTCTTCAATTCATCAATAGTATTGTGGACGTAATCCAGGCATTCCGCCACTTCCTTCTGTTCGTTTCTAATCTCGCGAATCTTATTTAGAAGCTTTATTTTCATTTTTTCGCTGAATAATTTGAGCCCCTGGCGTAATTTCTTTTTCAGATTAGCATAATCAACCGTAATTTTCTTTTTAGATTTTGCAACATCCTTTGTCATCGTGGGTATAGCACAAGCAAGTACAAGTACAATCAAGCTCAAGTAACCGTAGCAGCGACGCATAAGAAGCAAGCGAGGAAGGTTCAGCAGTGTGCTCCGAAAGACAGTAATCTACTGCGGAAGTTTACATCCGATTTATCCACGTTGCCAACTAGACCGTCGCTGCTGCCAGTGTGTCGGTGGCAGGGTTGAAGCAGTTGTTGAAGCTGCTGAGGTGACGTAGCTCTGACATGGCAGGTGACGGATATTTTCGACGATGACTCCTCTCGGTGATATTCGCGATCTTCGACACGGGGGCGCGAAGCAGCACTTTTACGGGCGATGACCTGCAGCAGAAATATACATAAGAGTGATCCACGTTGCAACTGAATCCCTCGCTGCTGCCAGTGTATCCAAACATCTGCCAAAAAGGCCAACTCTATCGCCGCAATTACCTCTTTGATGGACCAAATTGGCTTCGGGTCATTTCTCACCATCTACTGACATCTGGGCTGTTTTACGCTCTAACCCCTTTTTTGCCCATGGCGGCCTCTAAAAGTTTATACGGATAGGAGCGGACATAAGTAAACGAAGCAGGCCATGGCTTCTAATAATATTATTCACGCGCTTCCTAATTGAAATTGCCAGCTACGGCGTGTGCATGACGGTAGTGGACTTTCTCATGGACAATCATTGTTTCTTTATTTCAAATAGGGAAAGTTTGATTGCACTTAGAACGGAATAGCGTGCTCCGTTTACTTATGTCCGCACTTGTACGTGCGTTTGCAATTCTACTTCCGTGGCATGCACCGTTTTCTTCACCACTTTCTGGGCTATTGCTCTTTCTTTCAACGCCTCCTCACACTTCACCTGCTTCGCTGCAGCCGTTACGTCCCGCCCGTTTGCGCACGTTAACATAGACTTCTACGGCCCCTTCGCATCACTCTCGCTGGCCACCGTCGGATTGTCTTGGCCGTAGATCATCTCACACGTTATACTTAGACACACGTTATACTTAGCAATTTTAACCGTACTTAGGCCACCGTCCTTCCATACGGCGCTCTTAGTGACCAAGGTACCCGTACGGGCCCCGAAATGTCGTGTTTCCTTTTCTTAGTCGAAACATTTGGCGAGTGTATGTTTATTTCTACAATGTTATACTTAGACACCGTCTGCCTCCGCATGCGGCGTTGCATCCTTTTTTCGCAAGAATGTGATCCTACGCCACAGTGCTCCTGACCGATGACGGGTATCCCTGTTTGACGCGCTCGAAGCCCTTCTGAAGGAATGCCACATTATCTTCCGCATCGTTGCGTCTCACCGCCCTCAGACTAATGACCTGACAGAGCGTTTAAACCGAACCATCAGTGACAAGCTGGTCACGTACGTGAACATCCAACTGGGACAATGCTCTGCCCCTCGTCACCTACGCATACAACACCGTGACGCAGACCCCCCCTCGGTCATCTCCCTTATTTCTCCTATACGGGCAAGAGCCAACCTGCACGACGGATGCTCTCCAGCGCTAAGGCCCCGACATTCCTACTTCATGCCGCTCTCCGAAGCTGCCAGACACGCCGAGGAATGCCGTCAGCTCTATCGCTCTTTTTTGATACGGATCCGCTGGCAGCAAAAACATCACCTCGACACCTGCAACTACAAGGCCTCTTCATCCTATCATGCAGCTCCCGTTTGTGGCTCTGGGTGCGCCCCATAACTCCCGACCTTTCATGTCAGCTGCTTGCTCGGTACCGTGGCCACTACCAGGTCTTTCAACAAACGGGCTTTGTGAATTTCATGGTTGAGCCCGTTGCGCCCTGTGCGGCCTTACTTCGCAGTGGACGCGTAACCGTCAAGCGCTACTACAATCCTTCTGTCCCTTACTCTCCATAACTCACCAGGATGATTCCTTTTTCGCCGGGGGAGACTGTAGCAAGCCAACCGAAACCGATTTCGCTACCGGCATGCGCCATAGGTATGTGCCATTAAGCTGAGGTTGTCATGATCGTCATCATCGTCTTGTTGTGCTCGACGCTGCATTGAAAAATCAGCCTCAGCGGCTCGGTTTCCCTGCGCACCCCGAATCGTACACATGAAATAAAGCTGAAGTAAGTGAACACACGAAATTGTAGGAAGTAAATTATATAGCACACATGAACAATTGCATTACAAAAGCCATGGGATCGAAAAAAAGGAAACTGCAGTTCGAAGAGGTAGGTTGAGTTCGAGTTTCTACCGGAATTATTTGTGTTCAGTGCAAGACACGGCGGTACTTTGCCAGTAATTCCATAGTGCTATTGCGTGTGGAAAAATAAAGACTTGAGCGCTAAGATGCGGATGTTCATGAGTGCACTGATATGGTCATGATTAAGGCAGCCAGATGTCCTGTGCGGAGATTGTAGTTTCGCGTGCCTAGTGGGTGAGTCAGAATGGGGACTGAGAAGAAGACGGAGGCGACATATGATGCGGCGTGACATGAGGGGCGGAAGGGAAAGGGACTGTTTCAATGCCATGACGCTGTTTTTCTCGAATAGCATGAGGCTTTCAAACGGGTTACTTGATTATGTACAGCTTCAATGCCGCCGGCGAGATATGAGTGGGATCGGTGCCGGATGAACGACGCGTACTCCAGATTTTATGCGAAAGAATTTTACACATGCAACTTTTTGTTTGGAGATCCGGCACTCAAGTTATGTAGTAGTTAAAAGAGTGTGCATGAGCCGGCAGCGCCAATGTTTTGAACGTGAGTTTCCCATGATAGGGATGGCGTTAGATGCAGACCAAGATGCCTAAGATAAAGCTTGGTAAGTGAGAAGTGAGCCAGTACTGTAATGGTGCTGATTCACGGTGCTTTTCCTCATGAACGATATGGATTTACATCTATTAAGTTTTAAAGAAAGGAGCGATTTATTTCATCACGATGCGAGTGTACTAAGACCGGATTGTAGCAAGGATGTTTCCTTGGTCACTTTAATCCTTTTTTAATTTATGCAATCGTCTGCAAAAAAAAAGCAGTAGTTTCGAGTCTGTGTTGCAATGGTGGTCGACAATGGAAATTAGGAATAGAAGTGGTAACATCCTGGCATATTGAGGCACTCGGGAAGTTGCGTTGCAAATAAAAGAATGCCTATCATTTGTGGAAATAAACTGCATTTGTACTGAAAGCGAATTCCTATGCCAAAAAAACTAGGCTGATGCGAATTCCTTGTGATGAAAGCTTTTGTACAAACTTGCTATGGGAGACGCGATGAAATGCTTTGGAGGAAGCAAGTAGTATGGCACACAGACAGGAAGGACTGGCAGAGCCATCAAAGCTAATCAATAAGCGCAAGGTAGCCGACATGAGGAAGTTGAATATGGCGAGAATCGAGAAAGCTCTACGGAACGAGCTGTGAAGAGGACACTTGGCGTAGGCAAAAATCAGATGTATGCGTTAAGAGACACCGAGGGAAATGTCACTGGCAGTATGGATAAGGTAAAATAGCCGAAGAGTTCTGCACAAATCTATATAGTAGCGAATGCAATTAGGACTTTAATGAGAGCAACAGTAGCGCCCAGTAATGGGACATCCCTCCCTTAAAGAAAAGGGAAGGAAAAAAAGGCTTAGGAGCAATGTAAAGAGGAAAGGCAGATAGTGAGGATCAGGTAACAGCAGATCTGTAGAAGGAGGGTGGCAAAATTGTGATAGAAAAGCAATCCACTCTCTATACGCATTGATTTATAACCTTGAGCGTACGGGAAACATGGAGGAGCGCTAGCATCATCTTAATCCGTAAGAAACGGGACATCAAACACTTAAAAACTACACACGGATCAGCACACTCTCTGTTACCTACAACGTATTTAATAAGGTAATCGATAATAGATTAATGACAACGCTAGACTTAATCATCTAAATGATCAGGCCGATTTTCGGAAAGGCTAGTTGACGATATTCTCACGGAGTGGGGACTGTAGTCCGGAGAGCAGAAAGGCAGAAAAAGGGCGTCTCAACAAAACTCTCTATTTGGGCTGGATTGCGCCCACAATGGACTGAATCACTCGGCGCGGCGTAGCAACAAGCGTGCTCAGTGGTCGTCCAACAGAACGCCCGAAGATCTCGGCCATGCTAAATTTAAAGCTGATAGCGAGCACTCGAGATATAGCGTGAAAAGTTACTAGAACAATCTGGAACAACGTAGAATC
Organism: Amblyomma americanum; assembly: GCF_052857255.1. Taxonomy (NCBI): domain Eukaryota; kingdom Metazoa; phylum Arthropoda; class Arachnida; order Ixodida; family Ixodidae; genus Amblyomma; species Amblyomma americanum. The sequence continues at coordinate 149,934,382 of NC_135503.1, forward strand.
AGCTTCGCCTGGATGCGATCAATCGAGATAAATCTTGCAGCGTCTTACATTTCAAACAAAACGATAAAGCGTCGTGGCGGCAGCTTTGAAGAATGAATAAACAAACACTGCAAACATTCGCGGCATTACATCCCTCTCAAAGAAGCTTCGGCCTGATGCTTTAAAACATAAGAGGACAAGAAGCAAAATAGATTGTGAAAAATATACACCGAGTCTCGAAACACAGCGTCCTTAATTTTTAGCCTCCATATAGGGCTTTAGACGGGCGGCATGAAAAACTTCTGGTCGCACGCGGCGTCGCTTTGATGCAGTCATTTCGTCAGGAATGAGTTCATAGTCCAGCTCACTTAGCCGACGAAGAACCTTGTATGGGCCAAAATAGCGGCACAAAAGCTCTTTACTCAATTCGCGGCGGCGAATGGGACTCAGACTCGGTCTCCTGGCTTGTATTGCGCGTCGCGTCTTCTTTGGTTGTATCGTCTGGCGTGGGTCCGCTGCTGGTCTTTTATTCGCAATCGGGCAAGTCTTCGGGCTCATTCTGTGCACTGAAGGTGTACGGCGACGTCGACATTACCTTCTTCTGTTATGATGAGCAGCATGGCGTCTAGCGTTGTGTGGCCTCCCTGCCATGGACGAGCCTAAAAGGCGTCATCCGAGTGGTCTCCTGCACTGCGGTGTTGCAGGCGAAGACGACGTAAGACATGATGACGTCCCAGGTCTTGTGTTCGGCATCGACATACATGGTGAGCATATCTTCGATGGTTTTGTTCAGACGCTCGCTCAGTCCGTTTGTCTGCGGATGGTGTGCAGTTCTCCTCCTGTGGCTGGTTTGGCTGTAACGCAGGATGGCTTGCGTTAGTTTCGCCGTTAATGCTGTTCTTCTGTCCATGATGAGCACATCGGGGGTGCCGTGTCGCAGAAAAATGCACTGCACAAAAATTTGGTGACTTCTGCTGCCGGTCCGCTCGGTAGGGCTTTTGCCTCACCGTAGCGGGTCAGGTAGTCGGTCGCCATGATGATCCAATTATTTCCAGACGTTGACTTTGAGAAAGGGCCAAGGAAGTCCATGCCTATCTGCTGAAAGGGCCATGAGAGTGGTTCAGTGGGGTTCAGAAATCCTGCTGCACGGATGGGAGGGGTCTTTCGTCGCTGACAATCTCGGCAGGCTTCTCACATAATGTGCGACATCGGCAGGCAGTCGGGGACAGTAATACTTGTCCTGAATGCGGCGAAGAGTGCGAGTAATAAACCCGAGATGTCCAGCTGTCTGCTCGTCGCGTGAAGCATGTGAAACGTCTTCACGGAGAAAAGCAGGTACAACAAGGAGGTAGGCTGTTTTACTCGCTGCGAAGATCTTCTTCGCGAGGACATCATTCTGTAGACAGAAAGAAGGCAGTCCGCGCTCGAATGAGGCGGGGGGTGAAGAAACCTTGCCTTCAATGTAAACGATTAGGAGTTTTAGGTCGGGGTCTGACCGTTGCCGCTTTGAAAAAGAGATGGGGCTGGTGGGTCATAGGAAAGCGTCCTCATTGTCGCCCGGCGGCGGTTCGTCTATAGGGGCTTGTGAGAAGCAATCTGCGTCAGAGTGCTAGCGTCCGGACTTGTAAAAGACGGTGACGTCCAACTCCTGGAGGCGCAGGCTCCATCGAGCGAGGCGGCCAGAGTGGTTCTTCAAATTGTTAAGCCAGCAAGCACAGCGCGTGGTGATCGCTGACCACCTTGAATGGTGGTCCATACAGGTACGGGCAGAATTTCGACGTAGCCCAGACGATGGCAAGGCACTTCTTTTCAGTTGTCGAATAGTTAGCCTCGGCCTTGGAAAGGGAACGGCTAGCGTATGCGATAACTTTCTCCACCCCGTCACTTCTTTGAACGAGGACGGCGCCTAGGCCCACGCTGCTTGCATTGGTATGAACTTCAGTATCGGCGTGTTCATCAAAATGTGCAAGGACCGGTGAGGAGTGTAAACGACGCTGAAGTTTTTTGAAGACTTCTGCTTGTGGCGCTTTTCATTTAAATGGCACGTCTGCCTTTATCAGTTGGGTCAGGGGCTTGGCGATCCGCGAAAAGCTTTCCACAAATCTTCGGTAACATGCGCACAGACCGAGGAATCTGCGCACTGCTTTCTTATTGTCCGGTAGTGGAAACTGTTCAATAGCAGCTGTTCTCTGCGGGTCTGGACGTAATCTCTCCTTGCTAACGATGTGGCCTAGAAAAAGCAGCTCTTCATAGGCAAAGTGGCACTTCTCTACTTTCATGGTTAGGCCAGATGACTTGATGGCGTTACTACTGCTCGAAGTCTTTTGAGGTGCTCTTCAAAGTTCGAGGCGAAGACAACCACGTCATATAAATATACCAGACAAATATGCCACTTCAGGCCTGCCAGCGCTGTATCCACTACTCGCTGAAACTTCGCTGATACAGAACAGAGACAAAATGGCATCACCTTGAACTCAGAGCCCATCCAGAGCGATGAATCCCGTCTTCTCGCGATCTCTTTCATCGGCATCAATTTGCCAGTAGCCGCTCTTGAGGTCCACTGATAAGAATTGGCGTTGCAGAGCCGGTCCAGTGTGTCGTCGATGCGAGCGAGGGGGTAGACGTCCTTCTTTGTTATGTTCAAGCGATGGTTATCAACGCATAAACGAAGTGCGCCATCTTTCTTTCTCACTAGAACAACCGGTGCCGCCCATGGGCTGTTTGAAGGCTCGATGACGTCATCTCGAAGCATTTCTTCCACTTGGTTCCGGATGGCTTGTCGTTCTCGCGGCGACATATGGTAGGAGCTTTGAAGGAGAGGTCAAGCGTGCTTGTCGATTATAAGGCAATGCTTTTACAAGTGGCGTTTGTTGGACCTTCAGCGATGACGAAAAACATTCGCTGTAGCTTCGAAGCAGATCGCGGATCTGGTATTTCCTGTTTTCTGGCAGGGCTGGGTTGGAAAGTGGGCGAGTTCTCTTGGTTGCTCAGGTGAACCATCTGTGGATGGCTCGGAGGGGGCCAAGGAGTCTCGTACGTTGGATATTGCGTCGAAGAAAGCAATCGCCGTCCGTCTAGCTGTTAATGTGCCGGTATTCTTCGCTGAAGTTAGTCAGCAGTACTTCGATCTGGCCGTTGCGGAAATGTGCGATGCCTCTTTCGACACTGATCCCTCGGTCTAGAAGTAACTGAATGTTCCTTTCGATGATGGATTCAGCGTTAATGGCTTTTGTGGCGCCTACGGTAACGATAACGCTTGAACGGGGTGGGATGCTCATTTCTTCCTCCAGGACACTCAAGGCAACGTGATTTCCCTGAGTTTTCGTCCGTCCAAAGCGTGAACAGCTTGGATAACAGGTCGATGATCGCCTGATGCTCACTAAGGAAATCCATGCCTAAGATCACTTCGCTGGAACATTGCCGCAGCGCAACGAATGTCGTAGGATAGGTTTGTACATTGACAGTCACTCGCTCTGTGCATCGACCTAATGGCCTAATGAGGTGGCCCCTGCGGTGCGAATTTTTGGGCCGTCTCAAACGGTCGTGACTTTTCTGAGCTGCGCAGCGAAGGTTCCATTCATCATCGAGTAATCGGCTCCTGTGTCGACAGGAGCGGTAACATTCCGGCTGTCGATAGTCACTTCTAAGTCGGATGTCCTGGCTCTTGCATTGCACGTCGCTCTCGGCGTCGGGTCACAGCATCGTCGCGTATGCGAATCGCAGGTGGGGCGTGTCGTCGAAGCTTTTCGGGGTGGCGGCTTCGTTTTGAGGGCAATTCGCGTCGTGTTCGGGGTTGTCATTTTATGCGGCGTCGGTGCAGCGAGTGTAGAGTCTTCATGCGGCGTAGCCGGCGCAGCGTCTTCATGGGGCGTGGTCGGTCGAGGATCTTCGGCGTTTCGCTCGTGAGCAACCTCACCTCCAGAGGTTGCTATCTTTAGTTTCCCCTACGGAGGCTGGGAGACCTTCCTCGTTCCGCGGCTGCGTAGCTGCGGCGCGGCGACGCAAAGGGGGAGGTTGACGGCGATGGTGAGCGCGACAGGCGTTTCGGCGTGTACTCCTCTCGGCGCAGGTACTCGTCGATTTTCTGCGAGCGTTGGCCGAAGCGTGGTCGTGGGACGTCAACGGCAAATCGTCGAAGACCAATGCGTCGGTACGGGCAGTGACGAAGAATATGGCCGGCCTCACCGCAATGGAAGCACAATGGCCGGTTGTGGGAAGTCCTCCGGGCGGCACATTTCCTAGGGCTTGAGCGTCGGTCATAGGCTGGGCGGTCAGGGGCAGGGAGGCGGCGTTCGGGAACAAGTTGTTCATGTCGGAGAGGACGTAGAGGCTGTTTTTGGGTTGAGGAGTGCGTACTGAAGCGGCGTAGGTGATGGTCTGGGGTTCTGTGGCCGTCGCGGTGCCAAGTGCCGGTTGCACTTTTTCCCGCACCACATCCATGAGAGCTGCTGCTTGCCGCTATGGGGATGATGGCAGTAATCGGCGTAGCTTCTCGCGGACGATTTCGCGGATCACGTCCCGCAAGTTGTCGCTTGTGGTGGTCGTCGTGTCCGGATGGACTGCCTAGACAGAGGAAGGGCGGTTGTACTGCCGAGCTCGGACGTCAAGGGTCCTCTCAATCGTGCAGGCTTCTTGCATGAATTCGTCGACTGTTTTTGGCGGCTTGCGTACGAGGCTGGCAAGGAGTTGTTCTTTTATGTCGCGAATTAAAAACCGAACTTTCTTTCCCTCGGTCATCCCGGGGTCGGCGCGGCGTAATAGGCGCTTCATCTCCTCGACGTAACCATGGACGGGCTCATTCGGAAGCTGTATCGTGGACTGGAGGAGTCTCTTGGCTCTTTCTCTCCTCAGGACACTGGTGAATGCCTTCAAATGTTTCTTCTGGAATAGTTCCCACGTCGCTAGGGACGACTCGTAGTTTTCGCACCGCGTACGCGCTGCGCCCTCCAGTGGCAAAAATACGTGTCCAATTTTAGCAACATCATCCCACTTGTTGAATGATGCCACGCACTCAAATTGGTCCAACATTCTTCGGTGTCTTCGCCTAAGGATTCACTGAATGTTGGTGGCACCCGCGGTTGTTGCAGTATGATAGGGGTCGACATCTTGGCGAGGTTGCGGTGCACGTAGCAGCGCCTTTTCGCTGTCTGGTGCGGTCCGACAGGGTACAGAACTCAGGCTCCTCTCCCTGGAGACGTCGGCTGGCTCGTTGAGCTGCTGGCTCGTCCTCCGGTGCGGAGCGCAGAGGGCTGGTGTCACGACTTGAAGGGGGCGTCCGGAACATGGAAGGCACCCAGCACCTCCACCAGATGTCACGGAGTGGTGACTTATGTCCGGAGAGCAGGAAGGCTGCGAAAATGTCGTCTAAACAAAACTCTTTATTTGGGCTGACTTGCGCCCACAATGGACTGAATCACTCGGCGGCGTGGCAACAAGCGTGCTCGGCGGTCGTCGAACAGAATGCCCGCCGCCCTCGGCCGTGCTCAATTTAAAGCTGATAGCGAACATTGGAGATAAAACGTGCAATGTTACTAGAACATTCTGGAACGTAGAATCAGCTTCGCCTGGATGCATTGAATCGAGATATATCTGGTCGCGCATTTCATCGCGAACAAAGCGATAAAGCGGCATGCCGGCAGATTTGAAGAATGAGCAAACACTGCAAAGATTCGCGGCAATATATCATATTAACACTATTAATGATGTAGAAATACGCACATTATAATATATATATATATATATATATATATATATATATATATATATATATATATATATATATATATACATAAATATATATATATATATATATATATATATATATATATATATATATATATATATATATATATATATATATATGAGACAGGGGTCATTTCCTTCTTAAAACCAATTTTCATTTCATTTTCCTTCCCATACGGCGCGGTTCGGGTGTCCACCGAGATATATATATATATATATATATATATATATATATATATATATATATATATATATATATATATATATATATATATATAATCACCAAAAATTGAAGAAGCATAACAATTTAATTCACGACGTTTCGGCTGGAGGACCAGCCTTTTTCGAGTATAGTACAGCGTTTGAAACACACAGATTTTTATAGAGAATGCGCGAGGTACAAAGTTTACAAGTTTACAGCAAAGCACAAGTTCAAAACACTAGGGGGGGGGGGGGGGAGGGAAGAGACCAGGAAGAACTTTTTTTTTAACAAAGGAAGAGAGAGAATCGGTGACAATCTAAGAAGGGGTCTCCTAACCTGAATACAGGTGTCCCCAAGGGGCCGATTTTTTTTAATAACAAAAGAATAATAAAATTAAGATAATAAAAATATAAAAAAGGGGGTGATTCTTTCCCACCACCTCAGGGCTGCCATGGAAAGGACCTCGAGGTGTCGCTCCTCTCAGCATTTTGGTGACAAGCGTGAAGGGCTCGACCCCTGTACAAGGAGGAAGCTACATTCCAGAGAAACTGGTAGGGGGGAGGAGGGGGAATAAAGAGGAATGCAAACGAGGCCTCTAATAAAGAAAAAAAGTGGAAAAAAGAAAAAAAGAAAGTAGTGAAAAAAGGAAAGAAGAGTCATTGTACAAGGCTTCGTAATATGCATTCAGAGAAGGGTGGTGGCAACAAGAGAGAATACAAAATAGGACATTTAAAAAGAAAAAAAAAGAAAGAAAAGGCCAGGCTTAGCTTGGTTAAGCCAAGAATACGTTGCATATCTCGATGGAGTTCCGTGCTGCTCCGTTGACTCGATAGCTCTTTTATACATATGCCGTGACGTCAATCATAGCGCAGCGCCCCTAGCGGGAGGAGCGGGAATCAGGTGGTGGCTGCGGCCGCGCGCGACCGCGCCAGTTGGGGCCCAGCTTTTCCTCCGTGCCGTCACGCGCCGGCGCAGCTCCCCTAGCGGGAGGAGCGGGAGTCAGGTGGTGGCTGCGGCCGCGCAGGACCGCGCGAGTTGGGGCCCAGCTTTTCCTCCGTGACGTCACGCGCCGGCGCAGCGCCCCTAGCGGGAGGAGCGGGAGTCAGGTGGTGGCTGCGGCCGCGCGCGACCGCGCGAGTTGGGGCCCAGCTTTTCCTCCGGCTGTCGTGACGTCACGTCACGTGGTTTGGTGGCTGCCCGGCCGCACCCAAGGGCTGAACTGAGTGATTGCAATATGCAACGCATAAAAGAAAAAACGAAGAAAAAAAGAAAGGGGGATTCTTTTCCACCACCTCAGGGCTGCTTTGGAAAGGGGTGAAGGGCGCATTTTGGTGACAAGCGTGAAGGGCTTGACCCCTGTACATGCAGAAGCCAACATTGCAGAGGAACTGGTAGGGGGGAAGGGAGGGGGGTAAAGAGGAATGCCAACGAGGCCTCTAAAAAAAGAAGAAAAAAAGAAACGAAAACACAAAGACAAAAAGAATAAGAAAAGGAAAGAAGATTAGGGAAAAAGGAAAGAAGAGCCATTGTACAAGACTTGAAAATATCCATTCAGACAAGGGTTGTGGAAACACGAGAGAAATCAAATAATACAAGTTCCTAATTAATCCTTAGAAGGGCACTCCGTACACACGCATACAGATACAGACAAAAGACGAGTCTAACAATAAATCCAACACCAGAAACGAACTGCAATGAGTCGGAAGTACAATCTACCGCAAGACAAATGACCATTCAGAGTAAACAATTCATCAATGTATGAAGCGAAGACCGACATGACCGCAAAAACATGAGGGGGGATAACAGCAAATTGGTGACAATATAATACAATGCGCGACAATACAAGATTGGAATAATAATAAAAAGGGGAAGAAAATAGCAGTAAATGTGGGACAATGCAAGTGAAAAAACTGGGGACAATGCAAGTGAAAAAAGGAGAACACTTCGGAAGATATGCTTGTTATGCATGCTGCCGCCCGTTCTATGAGTCTGGGATAATTATTTTTATATGTCTGGGATAATTATTATTCTAGGAGTATGGGATAACTATTTGTTACATCTATTGAGTGTGTAAGCATGATAGCCGGCCTACTGTTTCGTTAATGCCACTCGAGACTGTGTTAAATTTGTGAATCAGGTACGATTCACAGCTCTCGCGGTCATAATTTGTTTTGAACCCCGATTAGAGTACAATAGCTGTAAAGTTATCGAATGGGTGCCCGAGATTGTTGATATGTTTTGAAAATGGGAGATTTGGCTGTGTCCGCACATGTGATCTGTGGTTGTTGATGCGAATTCTGAACGGTGTAACTGTCTGCCCTACGTACTGAGCTTTACAGGTGCCACATTCCAGGAGGTAGACAACATTAGCGCTGTAGCATGAAAAGTTACCTTTTATCTTAAATGGGAAGGATGACGCTGTGCTTTTAGCACTGGTTGTTGTTGTCATCATCGGACAGAGTTTGCACCTAGGTTTATTGCATGGCGCGGTTCCTCTGAAGATACGGTTGCAGATTGCAGACGATGTTATCATATCCTGGATGTTCCTTGCGCGCCTATACACAACACGTGGGGGATCAGGGATAACTTCTTTCATCTTTTCATTCTGTTGAAGGATGTTGTGGTGTTTTTTAAGACTTGTGCTAACATTGGGCATTGAAGCCGAATGGGTAAGGACCAGATTGACTTGATAGTCCGGGCGTGGCTGTTTTTTGCCATTTATGAGTTCGCGCCGGGCATGCTTTGAAGCTTTCTTGACTGAATCGTCGATGACTGACAATGGGTGCCTCTGTCGTGCTAGGTCCACACGGAGTTGCTCGCAGTTTGATGCAAAGTCGCCTTCTTTAGAGCAAACCCTACGGGAACATAGGGACTGACTGTAAGCGATGGATGTTTTACATTGGCGAGTGTGACTGCTCTGGTAGTGTAAGTACTGGTGACGGTCGGTGGGTTTTCTGTAGACTGTTGTCTCAAGTTTGTTATTCGTGATGGTCACCTGGACTCAAGAAAATTCATTATCGAGGCTGAATGCGACGAGGAAAACGAGATGTTAGGATGAGTGCTGTTGAAGTCCTAAATAAACTTAGTGAGTTTTTCTTCACCATGTGGCCAGACCATAAATATGTCATCGATGAATCTTCTGTAAAATATTGGTTTAAAGGGAAAGTTGTTGTGGAATTTCGTCTCAAGCACAGCCATGAATATATTAGCGTAATTTGGTCCAATTTCGGTTCCCATTGGCGTTCCACTTATTTGCACGTAGTGCTGGCCATTAAACTCGAAGTTATTTAACTCAAGTATCAGTTTTAACATCTCTGCAAGTGTGCTGCCGTCAACCGGTTGTTTAGATTCTATGCGCTAATAAGCATAGACGACTGCGTTGATGCCATCAGCATGCGGTATATTGGTGTACAGTGAAGCGACATCCAGGGTCACTAGTAGGGAATCATCTGGAATGACTAAGTCGAGAATTTCACTCAAAAAATGGGTGGTGTCCTTAACATAGGAAGGATATAAGGAAGGGATATCCCTGATGAGGCTGTCGACATAACTCGAGATGTTTTCGGTAACGGTTCCAATTCCAGAGACAATTGGTCTTCCCGGATTGTTTTATTTATGAATCTTTGGAAGAAGATAAAAACGTCCTGGACTTGAATGTAAAGGAATTAGAGCTTTTGCGATCTTGTCCTCAATTTTCTTCTTTTTTTGCCAAACCTAAAATAGATTCAGAAACTTTCTTATTATACTCTGGCGTAGGATCAGTAGGGAGGGCCTTGTAAAATGAGGAATCACTTAACTGCTTTTGGGCCTCATCAAGGTAATCCCATTCATTCATAACTATGATGGCGCCACCTTTATCCGCTGGTTTTGTTACGATGTCAGATCGGCTGCTGAGGGCCTGCAACGCATTGCGTTCAAGCATTGTGAGATTAGGGCGATAAGAGCGTCGTTTTTGAAATTCGGATAGGATATCCTTTTGCACTGCCTTTATGTATAAATCTAGACACTTATCGCGCTGCGGAGGTGGTGTCCAATGAGTAATAGATCGAAGTTTTGGATCAGAATCTAATGTTTGGAGGCGACCGTGGGAGTATTCTCTCAGTCTAAGGTTTCGGGAGAAATTATCCAGATCTTTGTAAAGTTGAAGTTCATTAATTATACCGCTAGTGGGGCAAAAGTTGAGGCCCTTGAACAGCACCATGCACTTATCGTGTGACAAAGTTACTGACGAGAAATTAACAACATTGTTTGATGTAGATTTAGTGACTTTTAAGGTTGATTGACATGAGCCTGAATTAGGTGAACTGATTCTTATATCTGATGCAGAGGTTGGACTACCGGTTGAAAGGAGCTGACAAATTTCTGATTCTGACGAATGGAGCTGCAGAGGAACCCCATCCCGAAGGAACTTCCTCTCTCTCTGAGTTAGGAGTGAACGCTGTTTCTTGTTTAGAAATAGCTCTAAAAGTGCAGTTTCCTTATCGGTCAGATGAACGTCTTTGCGTAGCTGAGCTTCCTTGAGCCTCAAAGCGTCGAGACAAGACTTATCATGTTGGATTACAATATCCATTAGTTCTCTTGATGCTTTCTGAAGTATATCCTGCCAATGGGTTTTTAGAGGAAGCGATAAGTCCGATGTGGCTGGTTTTAAATATATTCTCATGCCTTTCGGAATGATATTTGCATGGCTATACAGGTCTAAGGTTTTCACATGATTTTCGTATCTAGCTCTTTTTACTACAACCTTTCTTAATGTTAAAAACTTTTTCGATAGAGAAGTTTCAATCAGTTCACCTTGGTCTTTAGCAGATAGTCAGTTCTTGGATGAATTTTCGACGACGTCCTTGTAGCTCTGCAGGGAGTAGCGCGGCTTTGGCTCAGGTGTCGCAGTGGATGGATTCTGCGTCGGCGGCGGTCTGGTTGTTTTGGGAATGCCGTGGGCATGGTCAGACCACGTTGGTTGAGCCCTTCTAGTAGATTTCCGGAGCAGGATCTGCTGGAGGTGACCCGCTATTATGGCCACACCTTCAAAACTCGGATGCAGGCCATCTGCGGCCATTACTCGTGCGGGTGGAAGCCACTCCAGCCCATGGTCCACGTAAAAGACTCCTCTTGTGCGCTGGCAGTGCTTGCGCAGCATGGTGTTGAGGCGGAAAGCTTCGCGGTTACAACGCTGGACGGTCCTCATGCCAATGCCTCGACGACGTCGGTTTAGGGCACGAGGAAGCACAAGGGTCACGTAAACCGAACGCACCTGATGATGGTCAGCTTTGATGGTTCCGAGGAGGGTCTTGTACCGCTCGAAGGCAACTTGCGCCGGCGTTGTTGCAACGTCGTTAGCACCGACGTGCAGAAGAACGGTGGTGGTGGAGCGCGGCACGTGATCCAAAAGCGAGCCGATGTCTTCTATTCTCGCACCGGACTGGGAGATGAATGCAGGCGTTCCAAGTAGATGAGCATCGAAGTGATTGTGAACGTGCTTCACTTGAGAGTCCCCAATTTCGTCTTTTTTTCTTTATTAGAGGCCTCGTTTGCATTCCTCTTTACTCCCCCTCCTCCCCCCTACCAGTTTCTCTGGAATGTAGCTTCCTCCTTGTACAGGGGTCGAGCCCTTCACGCTTGTCACCAAAATGCTGAGAGGAGCGACACCTCGAGGTCCTTTCCATGGCAGCCCTGAGGTGGTGGGAAAGAATCACCCCCTTTTTTATATTTTTATTATCTTAATCCTATTATTCTTTTGTTATTTAAAAAAATCGGCCCCTTGGGGACTCCTGCATTCAGGTTAGGAGACCCCTTCTTAGATTGTCACCGATTCTCTCTCTTCCTTTGAAAAAAAAATTCTTCCTGGTCTCTTCCCTCCCCCCCTAGTGTTTTGAACTCGTGCTTTGCTGTAAACTTGTAAACTTTGTACCTCGCGCATTCTCTATAAATACTGTGTGTTTCAAACGCTGTACTACACTCGAAAAAGGCTGGTCCTCCAGCCGAAACGTCGTGAATTAAATCCTGTTTTGTTTCTTCAATTTTTGGTGATTTTATATTATATTGACCAAATCAGCTGCCAGAAATCACTTTTGGTGTATATATATATATATATATATATATATATATATATATATATATATATATATATATATATATATATATATATATATATATATATATATATATATATATATATATATATATATATTAGCAGACATGGCAAATGAAGTGAGGGGCTCGTTTGACAAACATATTAAGGAAGCCAACAGTCACCGAAACCAAGGTGCATAGGGGAATGTTTCTATATTTTTTAAATATCTAGTGCCAATCAATTAGTTTTTTAAAGAAAATTACTTATAAAGCAGCAGGGGTTACGGAATGATGATGTAGATACTACTTAGGTAAACATACTGGAAGATCATAGTTCCCCATAAAGTCAGCAACAAAAATACATAAGGAAGGACATCAGGTAGGTAAACACGATCCCTACAGTATTATTCAGCGCCTGTTTACAAGAGGTGCTCACAGGCTTAGCTTGGGAGCGACTGGAGATAAGAGTTAATGAAGAACGTCTTACTAATCTGCGATTCGCTGATGACGCTGCCTTCCTAAGACACACAGGTGATGAATTTCAAAGCATGATGACTCCAAATTCTGCTCCGCCTTGAAGAGGCAGAGCAGAATTGTGAGTCCTGATTAATATGCAGAAAACCAACGTAGTGTCCAAGAATCTCGCAAGAGAACAGCAGTTCACAATTGGTAGCGAGGTGGTGGGTGTAGTAAGAGAATGCATTTACATAAAGCAGGTAGTGACCGCTAATTCGAGTCAGCATAGGGAAATAACTAGCAGAATAAGACAGGAATGGAACGTGTTTGGCCGAATCTTTCACATCGTAAGTAGCAATATACCATTATCCCTCAAGAGATAAGTAAAGAAAAGCTGTATCTTACCAGTAGTACTCACCTATGAGGCAGAAATGTGCAGGCTAACGAAAAGTGTTCAACCTATATGGCGGACAACGCAGCGTGCTATGGAAAGGAATATGATAGGTGTAGCATTAAGGGGCAGAGAGAGATTGCAGAATGGGCCGGAGAAAAAACGGAGGTTAATGAAATTCTAGCCGAAATCAAGAAAAAGAACTGGTCTTGGGCAGGGCATGTTGTTCGAGGGCTAGAAACCGATGGCTGTTAAAGGTAACAGACTGGATTTGAAAAGAAAGCAAGCGTAGCAGGGTGCGGCAGGATGTTAGGTTGGCGTATTTGATAAAGAGGTTTGCGGGAATAACGTCGCCGCACCTGGCACAGGACAGGGTTAATTGCTGAGACATGGCAGAGGCCTCTGCCCTTCAAGGGACGCAGTTAGGCTGATGTTGATGACAAAATTAATGATGATTTGACATTGCTTACCCTTGCTAAATCTTCCTAGTCGATGTCTACATTCTCTGTTATGCTTATCCAGCCGCACTCCGATCTCAGTAAAGCAAAGAACTTTTACCATTTTTTCTGATTCTTTCCATGTTTTTTTTCGGTTCTCCTGGGCCTAAGAGTAGGTGGCGCCTATAATAATTTGTGTCAGTAGTGACGCCTTTGGACGACTGCAAGTTCGAATTTTATTTAGTTTGTTTCGTCTATTTTCTTGTGGTCTTTATTCCTTCTTGTGAGCAAATTTAAGCAGATGAATGCGGTCTTTACGAGCGTAAAATCTTATCGTGGTTGCGTTGAGTACTCTTGTTTTTTATTTAGCGTAGTGATATGACGGCTTGTGCATTGTCGAGACGTAGAGACGTCTAGGACAGATTAATATGCGTTTGGTACTTATGGTACTCGGTTAAACTCAATACGACCTGAGAGAGAACTTGTTTTCACTTGGTATAACATGTGTAATTCTAAATATTCCCAGCACATTTGTGCTGCGTTGCGCCACTATAACGATGGGGCAAGCCATCGCTACAAGGCAAGTGGTTTCTAGTTCTACATAGAGTGCGAATGTTCAGGTAACGAAACTGGCATGTCGGCAGCAGGTACAAAATGACGTTGCGTGTGCTGCCGTGCCCTAGCTAATATTCAGCGGCTCGGGCTGTAGAGAATATGCTGCGCGGGTAGGCCGTGCCATTGATGGCGTCGGTGAAAGGCCGGGTTTCCGGGCTAGTAGCTGAATCGGACTAGGTTTGAAGCGTCGTCGATTACGGTGTCAAGTTGAAGTTCGTTGGCCGCGCATTGCTTACCACGAGCGGATGGCGAGAATTGTGAGTAAGGGCTACCAACAGCAGGCAGCTACAATAGATGAACGTTTAATGTCAGAAGTGAGTACAGCGTGTTGGGGCACGCAGTGTTTGCAGAAAAAAAAACGTTTAGCCTCTGCGGATCAGCTTTCGAGAAAAATCTGTAAAAACGATCGCCAGTTACTTGGTACAAGAACCATGAAGTTATGTTTAATAGGAATTGCTTAGAAAGATAGAAAGCTGGGCAAGTTGGTTACGATCCACAGTATAACCGTGGGAAAAACAGAGCAAACCAAGATCCAGACAACACGAGCGCGGACTTTCAAATAAACTTTATTCCACGCTTGCATTCATACGCTTGCATACGCTTGCATACTTCTTTCCAAGGCAAAGTTAAGTAGAGAATCAAACGTTTCAACACTGATTAAGACCCAGAACTCTGCAAAGACACCCACAAAAACTTTAATTTCGCGGTTGTCAAGTGAATTCACATATGTAGTCCTTTGTTCCATGAAACTTCAGTCATTTTCACACACAGTGATCAGACCGTAAGGGAAATAGACCTGCCTTACCATATTCATAGAAGGTCAGGCAGGCAGGCAGGCTTTTGTAAAGGATATTCCACAATAGATCATATTCACCCTATTAAGCAGGTGATAGAGAAATGCGCAGAATATAACCAAACCCTATATATAGCCATGATTGATTATTAGAAAGCATTTGACTCAGTGTAAACCTCAGCTGTCATACAGGCATTGCGGAATTAGGGTATAGAAGAGCCTTATGTGAAAATACTGGAAGATATCTATATCATTTGCACAGTTACCGTAGTCCTCCATAAAGTCAGCAATAAAATTCCAGTAAGGAAGGGCGTAAGGCAAGAAGATACGATTTCGCCAATGCTATTCACCGCCTTTTTATAGTAGGTATTCCGAGGCCTGAGTTGGGAACAGTTGGGGATAAGAGTTAATGGAGAATACCCAAATCATCTGCGATTCGCTGACGACATTATTTTGCTTAGTTCAACAGTATAGCAAGGGAACAGCAGTTCACATTTGGCAGCGAGGTGCTCGAAGTGGTAAAGGAATACGTCTGCCTAGGGCAGGCAGTGACAGCTGATCCGGATCATGAGAGGGAAATAGCTAGAAGGATAAGAATGCGGTGGAGCGCATATGGCAGGTTCTCTCAGATCATGAGTGGCAGTTTACTAATATCCCTCAAGATAAAAGTGTACAACGGCTGTATCTTGCCGGTACTGACATGCGGTACCCGCCGCGGTGGCTCAGTGGTTAGGGCGCTCGACTACTGATCCAGAGTTCCCGGGTTCGAACCCGACCGCGGCGGCTGCGTTTTTATGGAGGAAAAACGCTAAGGCACCCGTGTGCTGTGCGATGTCAGTGCACGTTAAAGATACCCAGGTGGTCGAAATTATTCCGGAGCCCTCCACTACGGCACCTCTCTCTTTCTTTCTTCTTTCACTCCTCCTTTACCCTTCCCTTACGGCGCGGTTCAGGTGTCCAACGATATATGAGACAGATACTGCGCCATTTGCTTTCCCCCAAAACCAATTATTATTATTATTATTATTATTATTATTATTATTATTATTATTATTATTATTATTATTATTATTATTATTATTATTATTATTATTATTATTACTGACTTCCGGAGCAGAAACATGGAGGGTAAGAAAAGGGCTCAGCTTAAGTTAAGGAGAATGGAGCGAGCCATGGAAAGAAAAATGATACCTGTAACGTTAACAGACCGGTGGCGGGCAGAGTGGGTGAGGTAACAAACGTGTGTTAATGTTGTGTGAAGGCAAGATAACCGCTCCTTCTTGAGGATAACAGAGTGAATTCTAAGGGAAGGCAAGCGTATCAGGGGACGGCAGAAGATTAGGTGAGCGGATGAGATTAAGAAGTTTGCAGGTATAGGGTGGGCGCAACTGGAAAAGAACAGGGTTAATTGGAGAGGCATGGGAGAGGCCTGGGAGAGGCCTTTGTCGTGCAGTGGGTGTAGTCAGGATGGAGATGATGATGATAACCATATTCATAGGGTTGGTTCTTCATGCGTCAGCAAACCGTCATTATCACTTGAGAACAGCGAAATGCAATTTTTGAAGAGTGCCCTTACGGGGCTGTAGGTCTTGTTCGGTGTTGGTAAGATCCGTTCTTTTCGTAACTTTGTCTCGGCAGGAAAGATATAAACGTATGCAAGTATGCAATAAAGTTCACTTTAAAGTCGGCGCTCGTGTTTTCTGGCTGTTATGCTATGGATATGCTATATTAAGCAGTTATAATATTAATCGGCATTTCTAATTATTTTGTGTGTTTAGTACCCTACGCACAAAATTTTATAGATAACATCTTGAGGCATTACGCAAAACTCTATTGTTTTTCGGCGACTGATAAGCAACTACAGGTTGCTGAAATGAATATTGGGTCGTTCACTACGGCGTATTTAGCTTTAGGACCTGAAAACGCATTACAACCAAGAGTCGATTTCTTCCGCTCACAACCCTGGCGCGCAGGTTGCGAAGACAAAAAATAACAGCAAAATTAGGGCTACTTCGCAATCCACAGAAATGAGCAGACATGCAAAGCGATATAATGTGTACTGTGCATGCAGGCGACCATCTTCTGAGAGCGGAATTCTGCACTTTGTTTTTAACCTGCACGCTTGAAATAGGCAGCATGCGTGTTACGACTGGTGCACTATATCCTCGTGCCCATAAAATATTTACCAAACGAGGAAATGCTGCCTTCTTTGAATTTCATTTTTCGCTGTGATCCCTAGTGCATGACGATCTTTCCTTCGGTTCCAGGTGCAATAAAACCTACGTCAGGAACGGCATTCTTCGACGGCCTGGACATGCGCACTAATATCGCGAGTGTGAGGGCAAACACTGGGTACTGCCCGCAGAACAACACGCTGATCCCGTTTATGACAGTTGAAGAGAACCTGCTCTTCACTGCAGAGGTGAGCATAGCGTTCATCTGACTATACAACGCCAGGTGTAGAGCGGGCCCGTCCGCGTACGTAGATTTTAAAAAAAGTTCCAAATCTTGCATTACATATGAGAAGACCAAAGGCACCACGCTTCGAAATGTGTTAAAGGCCTGAAATAAGTTTTGATCCAGGTAAAAGCGCCGGCTACATGTTATCTACAGTTCCACGTGTACGATGCTTGCGTAGTGCGCGGCAAAAGCGCCTTTAAAGATTGCATGCTTCGACTATGCTAGGGTTTCAGCAAGTAGTACTTGTTTTAGTATCCCACCTTTCACGCGCCTGTGCTGTCGATGAAGGGCAGTACACAAAACGTGTAACAGTTGAATGGCTCGAAGCGCCTGCCTGGCATCATAACCACAATTCTGTCCGAAACTGCACAGCATGTGCATTTCTAACTTCAAGCAATTACCTAAGGCTTACCCAACACACGGCACACACCAATGCGTTTCTTTCTTCGTCGGTATTAATTATCGCGTAGCTTAAGCCTGAGGATAATAAAACAAAATGTCACGGTAAATACTGTTTACCACAAAACTCTGTGAAAGCTCTCTTAGTTGGGAGTATAATATTATTGGTTCATTATTATTCGTTTCGGTGTGTTGTAGCGTAGGCGTCACGTCTTATGGCGTCACTGTATTCGTCCTACTCAGCGTTGCGCGTTGCAGTGACTTCATACATGACATAAGCGCACGCTGACCACGCAGCGTGCGCTTTAGAGGCTATAAACTTCCTAAACCTGTTCACCTTACTTGCGTGTGAATCTCTCACTGGCAGCTGTAGCGAGCTGCGTGGGAGCCGCTGTGCGCGAATAAGTAGGTCGCTCCTCCCTGCAGCTACGCGAAGCGGAGGACGTCGAAGACATCATCCTGACGACACTGATGCAGTTCCAGCTCATCGAGGCGAAAGACACGTTAGCCAGCAAGATCACCTACGCTGAACAGCGGCGACTGCAGGTGGCCATGGCGCTACTGGAGTCGCCCGAGGTGCATGGCAGCTGCCTGCTTTGAATTGGGTGGCTCAACCGCCAGTCAAAATCACGACCTTCGTGTTTTCGAGGCTTTTGCATTATTCGCGCTGCTGAATCGGGGAAACATTCAATGGCACTTATTATATTGTAGTTCTTTTTTACTACATTCGAGTGAGACGTCCTGAAGAACGGGAATTCTGGCTTTCTGTGCTTTAGAACTAGAGGCGCTTTCTTCCATAACTGAAGAAAACCTGGTTTAGGTGTGTGGTGACTTTACTTCGTACGCAACTAAACACGGAAACACAGTAAGAAACCACTTTCATATGATGGCCAATACCTGTCACCTAGTCATAATTATCCGCCGCAATGACTTTCTTGGCATCATCTCATCACCATCAATATCGTAACTAGCCCTCGTAATTAAACACTCAATCTTTTACCTAACTTTTGCGATTGCTTTCAGTAGGGCCAATTCTGTGTAGAGAAGGTGAAGGCGTTCTTCGGCGGGCACGTCAATGATCAGACGTTTATGAAATAAATCTGCGAGGGATTGCAAATGGCATGAATCTGTCCAATCAAGAAGTGTGAGTGTTTTCGACCGCTTAAACATCATCGCATTCCATAGAAATGAACTCGTTTTACCAAGTGAGCCCTACTCTCTCCTACCAGGGAGAACGAATTGCACGACGTGCGCCGTTCCGGCCAGTATTGCGCAATTCCGCAGAAGCGCATCGACCAAATTCTGCTTACAGTGACCCTTCCAGATGCCTCACTCATCAGTGCCTTAGATACAAGAAAATTCGAACGTCGATTCGCTGCAGCAAACCGGCTGTGTCCGCAGCCCGACGACATTATGAGTGCATTTTACTCTCCTTAGGAGGTCACTTGCATGTTCATTAAAAAAACATGGAGAGAAATTGTAGCAGAGTTCTAGGCAGCTAGTTGCTACTGCTTTTTACTAGTGGCTATTGGATGTTACTGGAAGCGCTTCTGGAAAGCAGTTTGAAAGCGTTATGGGGTAACTGCTAATCGCCGGCACGACTCGATGAACACCAGCCGTACTCGCCATGGGTCCCCACGCCACAAGCGTGTCAGCACTACGTCATACTCGAGGCTATGAAAGGCCCTTGTTTGAGCCAATAAACATTCCTTCGCGTAACACACTGAGACTCAGAGAGAAAAATCTTTAGTTCCTCAAAAAAAGTTGGCGCTGTGTTCGTAACGGTCGGTGTCTCAGTGCAGGACTCATCTGGTTCTAGCTATCCGCTCTGCATGTTCTACAATATTGAGCTGGACAATGTTGCCTCCCACTGCTCCGGCGTGGCATTCTATATAACGTCTTCTGACGTGTTATTTTGGGAGCCCCACACAGTGTGATATAGTGTCGGTGAAGCCCGGCACTCCGGCATTGGTACAACACGCTGCTTCAGTTCCTGTGCGAATTCTCTGTGTGGAAAACATACTGCATATATCACGAGGAGGACGGGTGATGGCAGAGGTATTGCGCCACCACTGACATCTCATCTAGCCTATACGCGTCTAATTCCGTGGCGGCGAATATAGGAGACGTCCTGGGCACTCTCCCTGAAAGGTGGTCAAAGAGGATGAACTGACGTTTGACGGCACAGCGAACAGCTGCAGCCGTGAAAAATACGTCTGGTGGGTAGCTGTGCGGAGCACAATGCCAGTGATCCCAAAAACCACCGCGCGCTTATCGCGCCTCCCCTTAGGGACGATGTCGCTCGGATCCTAAGAGCCGTCGAGCTAACGACCTCCGAAAAGGTTTAGGCGCCTGGGGCACTACAATTAGAAAGTCAGTGCAATCGCATGGGGTTACTCCTTTGACATGCACAAGCATGAAGGCGGTGAGAGTATTCGTTACTGCAACCTTGGTTAAAGGCCTTTACCAGACGCTGTGCGAAGTGACCCCTGTGCCGGCGATACAGGATAACAATAAGAAATAGACAGTCATCGAGGACAGAAAAATTGCAATACGCGTACGAATTTCTCAGGGTAGAGAACATTCGAACCGATTGCTCATAAAAGCCGGGGCCTTCTACCGAGGCTTTCTCCTCCATCTACAACTTGTTCCGAGCTGCTCTGAATAGCTTAACTTCCTGCACCTATGTGTATGCGACCATGCAAAATCTGCAAACGCTTAAAAAAGTATCGATCCTGGTGAGGCCGGATTTCTTTTGTTCACCGGTGAGCACCGCAGTACGGGTAGAAAGTGTTAACGCGAATTGCGGACGCAAATCTACAATCCAAAATATGTGGCCTGCTAACCCTAGGATTATTTTCGTGATAAAAATGCACCGCTGAGTTTAAAACAATACAGCGCAACTATCAGAGATGCTGTGTATATAAATGCTGACTTTCTTCTGCTCCCTGGCATAAATGATAAGTATGATGATGGCCTAGAAGCTTTCTGCACGGTCCTTACATTGTCAGAGGCTAGATGATGACGATTATTAATGCGAAAGCATTTCTAGGCTACGTCAGCGGGGTCTTGTCCGCAAAGCGTGTCATCGAAATGTGTCAGCAGCAGTTGTGTAGTAAGAGGGTGATTTGGAGGTGATTCTCAAAAATTTAAGTCCATAGGAATAGTTAATTACAGCCAAAAATGTCAGAAGTGTAGAGAATTGTTGCGAACATAGCGAATGGTTCTGAAAAGAAGTAGGTGGGCGAGAACGAACCATAGCGCCATATTTGAAAAGAAATCGTGGCGCTAAATTTGAAAACTCAAAATGGTCGATTGAGATGAAACGAGGCTACAGTCAGACTCTCTCCGCGGTCTCCGGTGCTGAGATCAGGCTAGGAGGCACCCCCTCGCAATTGCTGTGCCCAGACCGTGAGGACCCATGATGACCGGGAATAAATTTCGTTCATTCATTCGCACAAAAAGAGGGTATAATAAGACTATATCAATAACGAATCAATTAGTTGATGAATGTCAATCTGGATGTGAGGCCATCTGAATTGAGGAGCTTATGTCATATTACCAATGTCTGATAGGGACATGATCTTCAAGACTGAAGCGCCCACTTTCTTCCTGGCAAATACGCTGCAGTTTCGCACACAGAAGAATTTAAAGGAATTTTATTTAGCATTCACTCTCCAAAACAATTCACTGCTAACGCATGCTAGGTTCTCAATGAAAAAAATATCCTTTACTTTATCTGCATATCTAAGCTCTTTGAGCTTGTTCCTTGCTTGCAACCATTTTTCGCGTACAAGTCGAGCGGGAAACTGGACTACCACGACCAATTTATTCCAATTAAATTCAAAACAATAGTAACACTTGTTGCGGGGCTAGTTGGTGCATAGTTCTATGTACAAATGTTAGCGCAAAAAATAAGAGACAATCACAAGAAAGGTGGACAAGACAACGCGCGCTGTGTTGTCCACCTTTCTTGTGATTGTCTCTTATTTTTGAGCTAACATTTGTACATCAAAACAATAGTCTTGTAACGAAACAAGAAATAGGTGTGTACCTATTTTGCAGATGACCGCCTGCGGTGATTTATTTATTACGGCGGTCATGGCAAGAAGCCGACTTATAAAATAGAGAATATTGCATTGCTTCTCACTGCCATAATTTTTGCGTTGCCCTTGCATGCTCTGTATCTTGCCTTACAGCCAGAGCATCAGCTGCAGTCTCCTTTCTTACTAACACTGTTCTCTCCATCTCCTAAAGCTGCTTCCGCCTTCTTCCCGCAGTTCGCTCTGTTGGACAGCCCCACAGCGGGCATAGACTCGGACTCGCGCAACATCATTTGGGACGCCATTCTGAGGGCACGCGCCCAGACGACCGTCGTGCTCGCAACAAACAGCACCGACGAAGCTGAGATTCTGGGAGACCGCATCGCCATCATATCGAAGAGCCTCATCAGCTGCTGCGGCTCCTCCATCTTCCTGCGCAAGAAGTACGGTGAGTGGCGGAAATTCTTCGTACGGCCCAAGGTGGTCCTAAAGGGGAAAAAACAATGCGGAGAAAATTGCAGTGTCTTGCCTGTGCTCACTGCACGTGATTAATGAGAACATTGTAAGAGGATACCCTCTTCTCTCTTGGTCTTGTGGCTCTCTGCTTTTTACGCGCTGAGCGTTTAAACTCATGCAGCTCGAGTAAAAAACTGATTATGCAAGTTGGCAGATTAACCAAAGCAGTCACACAAACGTCTTGCTTTCGTCAGTCATCATCACCAGCCTGACTAAGCCCCCTGCAGGGCAAAGGCCTCTCCTATGTCTCTCCAATTAACCTGTCCTTTGCCAGCTGCGCTGCCGTGTGCCTGCAAGCTTTTTAATCTCATTCGCCCACCTTTCTGCCACACCTGTTACTCTTGCCTTCTCTTGGAATCCACTCACTAAATTACCCTTAAGGACCAGCGTTTATGTTGCCTTCGCATTACATGCCCTGCCCAGGCCCATTTATTGCTCCTGATTTCGACTAGGATGTCATTCACCCACGTTTGTTCCCTCACCCACTCTTCCCGCTTCCGGTATCTTAACGTTACACCTATCATTTTTCTTTCCATTCCTCGCTTTGTTGTTAATTTGAGCTGAACCCCTTTCGTTAGCCTCCACGTTTCTGCCCCGTAGCTGAGTACTGGTAAGATACAGCTTTTGTATACTTTTCTCTTGAGGGATATTGGACCTTACGGGATTATAACGGCAACAGAAAAGGACCAGCCAAAAGCCGTCTGGTCGCGTTGCCCAGTGTTCATAAAATAGCCCATGGCGTTTGCCAGAAGTTGCAATGTCCCGGTAGTGTTCACAGCACCTCAAAAGTAAATTACCACGTGCACAAAGGCAACCAGAAACGAAAACTGGTTAAAAAAATCCAAATGGTACGGTAAAATATTTGGAATACGAGAATACGATGCTTCCATAATTTACAAAATTCCGATGTCATGCGGCAAGTATGGCACTGACGAATCAGGAAGATGTTTCAGGTGTATGCAATACAACAAAAAGAGGACATTCGAAGAATTGTAGGCACACTGCTCACCCAGGCGACCTGGCAACGCATTGTGCTCGACAAGAGGTCTTGCAATTTTTGTAATACGAATGTAATTCTATATGGATTGAGACGACAGAAAGAGATTCAGACGCATATGACATTTCCAAAGCGCTGCCTAAAAATATTAATGGTGGTCCTTGCATTGAAATGACCGAAAATTAAATCGAACCAGTGAAAACAGAGCAAAATTGTACAAAGGTGCGGCCTCTTATGCATCCTCAACAAAGTTGTAATAATAAAATCGGACACAATCGTCTTTGAAAAATAATACCTTGTACGACACACTTCATTTGTAAGCACTTGTCGGCCGGCGCTTCCTTTGTGCAAGTGGATTTTTGTTTTACCAGTAGAGTTGTAGTCTTCAAGTGCGCAATAACCAAGATGAACAAACTGGCTTCTTTCCGAGCACTGTTTTCTTTTGTTTGGTGTCGATATGGAGGCTCTTTAAACTAATTTTCATACGTGGATGGCCGCTGCAATGGAATGTGCGTGATGCTGCTTTTGGGTGTGGTGCTTGATAAGGGAAACAAAGCTAAAACAGGGGCTGGTTGGGTCAGCATCATGGTATACTGCGCGCTAGTACAGAACACCACAAACCACGAGACAAAGAAACAGGCAAGTACATACGAGGCGTGAACTCACAACTGTTTAACACACCTGTAACATTTGCTTTTAGACAGTTTTTCGCGCATAATTTGTCCGATTTGAAGAGCGGTTTATTCGAACGCTGAAAGGGCTGTCAGCGTAACCGTGGCGCAAACTGGTCCAATAGCGGCGACACCAGTCCGGACCTCAAGAGCGAGCTCGAGCACTAAACGCGCGCGGCAGCCGGTCGCTGCGGCCGCCCAAACCTCTCATTGTCGTTGGTGTTGGCGCACTGTCCTCTTCTTCATTGCAACTGTCCTGGCTACAAGAGGGAGCCATCCTGGCGACTCACGGCTAAGAGATGACAAGGGGTCGTCGGCTGACATGAACCATTTCGCAGCCCGGACAGCGGTGATCCGAAGAAGGGGTTACTGGCTCCACGGTTTAGTTCATAGGTGACGTGCGCTCCACGACATGGTAAGGGCTGAGGTACTTAACCGCAAACTTAACCGTAGCTGGAACAGACAGCCAGACGAGCGGGTCAGTGGGAAAGTCATAGGCGGACTAGCCGCAGTCAATCGCATATGTGCGGAGGCCTTGAGTGGTACTCGTCAAGGAGCGATCCAGCTGGCGGCACTGCTCGGCATGACGGGCAACGTCAGAGAGGAAAGTGCATTTCGAGCTGTCGGGGGGGGGGGGGGGGGGTAGGAAAGGATGGCATCCAGGAGACAACAAGGTTCACGGCCGTATAAAAGAATGTGGCTTGAGAATTAGGATTGCATGCATAAGTGATGAATGAAGTACTTGACCACAATTGGAGGCATCAGAGGAAATCTACATGGCGAGCATATGTCACCAACAGTCTGGTTGAATCGTTCAGTGAGGCCGTTGGTATGAGGATGGTAGGCAGTGGTCTTGCGATAAACTTTGTGGCACACATCTAGTAGCTCATGATCGACTTCAGATAAGAAAATACGGCCGCGGTCGCTGAGGAGTTCCCGAGGGCTCCGTGACGCAGTTTGCAATGGAGGAAGGATACGACGTCACGAGCACTAGCCGAGGGAAGGGCTGCCGTCTCCGGGTACTTAGTGAGGTGGTCCACGGCAACTACAGCCCAACGATTTCCGGCAGGCGTGGACGGAAGGGGACCATACAGATCGATGCCCACGCAATCGAAAGGGGGAGCTAGGCGCGGAAATCGCTTTAGCGGGCGGTGTAGGGGCGTGGAGTGGCCTTGCGGTGCTGGCAGGCAATGCATGAGGTTATATAACGTCGAACAAAATTGTACATTCCACGCCAGTACTATCGCTGGCGTAGACGTTCGTGGGTTTTCAGCAATCTAACGTGAGCGCTTTGTGGGTCGGAATGGTGATGTGCACCAGGTTCAGAGCGAAGGCCACGAGTAATAATAATAATCTGTTTATTTGCCATCATTACGCACACGATGGCAGCGGCTTGGAGTCAAAGCTGCCGTAAAGCAGCTTGACAGAGCTCCAAATCCCCCCTTTGGCCATGGCAAGACGGGAGACCAATATGAAGATGTAGTAGTACCACAGATTAAATAATATACAATACTAAATAAATACAATGAAAGTTCTTGCACACAGGTAAAAAAAATAAAAAAGGAGGAAAACAACGAAGAAGCATATGTCAAGTAATAGACAAAAAAAATGCACACATTTGTTTCAAACGAATGCTACACTTCTCTGTAATAAAGCACCGTATTCTAAATGATATGCTGGATTTAAGAAAGGAAGTGTAAAAGTATGTCCTGAAATTATGTCTCTGGAGGATAAATTTTTGGTTGTGACAAAGTGTTAAGCAAGCGGGGCAATCTATTTTCTAGCATGTGAAAACCACACGTCGTTCTCTATGCGTTAACTCTCCGGGAATCTCGGTTGCGGGTTTGGTAGGATTGTTCTCGTTGTTGTAGATTAGTCAGTGTTCGAAGAAAGCAAGTATTATTAGAGATTAAGCACGACTTAGGGTGTCGTCTCGCACCTTTATTACTGGAACTATTTTATATATCAAGAAAAGCTTAATAGTGTGAGGTAATAGCGGTACACGTTCAACTATACGTAAAAAGCTTCTTTGTAATACGTGCAGTTTTCGCAAGTTTTCCTGTGTTGTTGAACCCCCGGATAAAATACCGTAATTTAGGCGAGAATGGAATAGAGATCGCTATATTGTAATTTTGATATTATTTGGCAGTACATGCCGATTTCAGTAGACGATACCGATAACTTGTGACAGTTTTGCAACAAGATTGTCAATGTGGTCATCCCAAGACTTCCTTTCGTGGAAGATAACACCTAATGTTTTAAACGACTGTACAACTTCTAAAGGAACGGACTTGAAGCAAATGTCCTTGGCTAAATGAACTTGTTTATTCTTAGCTCTGAAAACGATGACTTTCGTTTTAGTAATGTTTAAATGTAATGAATTTTTTTTTACTCCAAGTGTCAAGCTTCGCTAGTTTGTGATTGACTAAATCTACTAACCTATTAATGTTGTCTGCCGATAGAAATAAGGTTGTGTCGTCTGCGTAAATGGTAAACTTCACCTGCGGTGAAATTGGACGATGTCATTAATATAAATGTTAAAAAGAAATGGACCTAATATAGTGCCTTGCGGAATGCCGCTGGAGATGGATAGTGTTTCAGAAAGGAAACCGTTTACACTTACTGCTTGTTTGCAGTGCTGCAGATATGATTTCAAGAGTGATGCACTGTGCCCACATATACCGTAGCATTCAAGTTTACGAATGAGTAAATCATGATTCATCAGGTCAAAAGTTTTGGTGAAATTTATGAAGATACCAATCGCTTTCCTGCTTTTTTCACGCGCCTTTAATATGTATGTCTTTTGTTGTAATACCGCAAGCTCGGTCGATAAGTGTTTTCGTGATCCAAATTGTGAACAAGTTAAATTTGATGCTCTTTTTCGAAAGAAACCAAACTTCTATGAATGATCTTTTTCGATAACTTCGAAAAAATTGGCAAAATTGATATCGCCCTTTAACTGGAAAACTTGTTTGTATCGCCTTTCTTGAAAAGCACTCACACACGCGCAACTTGCATAAGACTTAGGAATGCAGCACTACAGGTGCAAAGGTTCATAATATGTGCAACGTACGGCAAGATTAAGTCAGTTACATAAGTAATAGGCTTTATCTTTAAGCCGTCAATGCCGCATGCTGTTTTATTATCAAGTTCTCCGAAAGTTGTCATTATTTCGTAATCGCCAACAGGGCTAAGAAATAAAGTATCATGCATGTGAGAAACATAGTTTAGATTATTCTGTGCTGTCATACCACAAGAAATGTTCACAAAAATGTTTGTTAAACTCGTCTGCTTATTTTTTACCTGTTAAAGAACTTCCACTTATGCTTAGAGCAGATATTTGCTCTATTTTGGTTTTGTAGGCTACTAGGTTGTTAGTTTCTTCCACATGTCAGCGTGAACACGTGCTGATTCAAACTGATTGGTATAGTATTCTTTCCTGTCCCTTTGCAACTCTTTGTCCGAACGGTTTATACAGGCTTTGAAAGCCATCTAGTCATTATATCATTTGTTTTTATGAACTTATTCTTCGTTTCTATTTTAGCAACAAGCTCATTTCTAATCCAAGGATTCCGGCTACGCCGTGTACTTTTCACAGATTTATTTGAGAACAGGCAGTATAATTGGGTCTCAGAATGCTCAAGAAAGCCTCGTATGCTTTCTTAGCACCGTTTTCTAAGAGAATATTGTCCCAGATAGCATCACCTATAGATTTCCTAAGTGTATAGAGGTTATTCTCAGAAATGAATTGCAAAGAAAATTTGTGACTGTTTTTCTTTCGGGTTTTATGTTTGAAGCAAAAGAATATAGGAAAATGGTCACTCACCTCAGGAATGATTGCACCTGATTTGATATTACTAATGTTCAGAGTAGTAATGAATACATCTAGTAGTGATGATGATGTAGTCGTGATTCATGCTATTTAATGACGTTCAAAACCCCCTTTGCTCTGAGTAATAGGTCCATTTCTTTCTTGGAGTTATCACAGCTTAACATGATGTATATATCACCAGCCCACACAAGTTTTGCCCCTGTTTCAAGAACATACGAAAACATAGTCATGAAAAGTAAACAAAATCTCGGCACAGAGCCTTGCGGTGGACGGTAACATACTACCAAGACTGTGTTTTGTGAACGTACAGACAGCACCTCATAATCGAGTCCAGAGACCGTAAATTATGATAACAAGTCAGGCTCATATCCTCTCTTAATTATCATACAAACACCGCCGCCGCGTCTGATGGTACGATTTATAAGAAATGTTTCATAAGTTGCAAGACGAAAAACATCTGAGTCAATTGTATACCAGGTTTCCGTGACAAATATAACTTCAAACGATGTATTCAGTTCTTCCAGCAGTACTGCTAAGTCCATTGGCTTCTTTCTAACGGATTGTGCATTTAAATGGCGGCATTTCAATTTTTTTATGAAAGCGGTACCTAGTTTACTTCAAAAGTGGTAGGGGAATACGTACGAAACTCACTCAGAAAATTTGCCATGCCACACGTTAGCGCACAGAAAAAAAAACTACTAATTTAACAACAGAGAAGCCTGTCGAGATCACTTTCACCTGAAATAACTCTTGCCGAACGCATTTTGCCTTTCTCATGAGAACCTTTCCATTGCTGTGCCACACGTATTTATAGCCATTTTCCTTGGCCCAAAATTTCGCCTGCTTCTAAAGTGCCTTTGTTCGCATTGTCAGATTCTCAAGTAGATGCACTCTGTTTCAGACACGTTTTGCCTGTTTGACCACCATAATCTCTTACGCTCGGTTTAGTGAAACGGAATATGATACCGGGCACCTTATCTGATTGGGACGGCAAGCGGTGCAGCGCTGCCACATAACTATGAGACAGCTCCGGAAGCCTGCTCTGAACGGCAATGGCATTATTCTGAGCAAGAAGATATTAATCTTCACTTTATCGCACCCCGTGAAAATCAACGTTAAGGCGGTGGCTGCGCCATTCAAGGTCATCCCTTTGGAGAACTAGTAAGGCAATCTTTTATTCATGGTCTTCTATTTCGAGTACTTTCGCCGTCGCGTCTTTGATTTCACGTTTATTTGTTTCCGTGCCTTTTATCGGGTCACAAACCTAGTCTGACATATTTTCCACAGCATTTTCACTTTGACCAACAATTTCCTTTAGGGGCATCAAAACTTCAAGCTTCTGGTTGATCGCCAGAAGAATTGTTCACATGTCACGAAAATTAGGCTCTTCTTGCGTGTTTTTTTTTTCATTTTGTCAGCGGTTCTTAGACGCCATACACTTAGTGCACTTCCAATTTTTGCGATAAACTTCTTTTCATTTCCAGTCGCGGCTGCAACACCGACGCACTTCCCTATGTGGAATATGATCGTGCATGCCATACGAGAATTGCTTTAATCCGTATAAACAGCCTCTTGTTTGCATACCGGGCAGTCAATATTCTGATACATTTTAACAAGCTTGGCAGCAGCAGCAACAACACAGTCGTGAATTGGGAATAAAGTCAACACCAACCTGGAAGTATACCGCAGATATTTTAGATCGGTTCTCCCATGACCACTGCCGCCTCCAAAGTGGCCTGTGGTGGGCTCGGACGTCCCTTTATAAAGCCGACATCAGCGCCAGGCGATCACCTGGCAGATTAAAGTTGGCTGGTCCAGTTTTCGATGACGAGGCAGCTGCTGGCAGCAGGCAGCTCTTGAAGACAAGACGGTATCGAAGCTCACCAGTGCGCTGTAGTCCGCTGTAAGTATACCACAGATGATTTATATCGGTGCTCCCGTGGCCGCTGCCGGTGCCAAATTGTTCTCTGGTGGGCTAGGATGTCCCTTTATAAAGCTGACCTCAGCGCCAGGTGATCACGTGGCAGATTAAAGTTGGCTGGTCCAGTGTTCGATGACGGGGCAGCTGCTGGCAGCAGGCAGCTCTTGAAGACAATACTGTATCGAAGCTCGCCAGTGCGCTGTAGTCCGCTGTAAGTATACCACAGATGATTTATATCGGTGCTCCCGTGGCCGCTGCCGGTGCCAAATTGTTCTCTGGTGGGCTAGGATGTCCCTTTATAAAGCTGACCTCAGCGCCAGGTGATCACGTGGCAGATTAAAGTTGGCTGGTCCAGTGTTCGATGACGGGGCAGCTGCTGGCAGCAGGCAGCTCTTGAAGACAATACTGTATCGAAGCTCGCCAGTGCGCTGTAGTCCGCTGTAAGTATACCACAGATGATTTATATCGGTGCTCCCGTGGCCGCTGCCGGTGCCAAATTGTTCTCTGGTGGGCTAGGATGTCCCTTTATAAAGCTGACCTCAGCGCCAGGTGATCACGTGGCAGATTAAAGTTGGCTGGTCCAGTGTTCGATGACGGGGCAGCTGCTGGCAGCAGGCAGCTCTTGAAGACAATACTGTATCGAAGCTCGCCAGTGCGCTGTAGTCCGCTGTAAGTATACCACAGATGATTTATATCGGTGCTCCCGTGGCCGCTGCCGGTGCCAAATTGTTCTGTGGTGGGCTAGGATGTCCCTTTATAAAGCTGACATCAGCGCCAGGCGATTACGTGGCAGATTAAAGTTGGCTGGTCCAGTGTTCGATGACGGGGCAGCTGCTGGCAGCAGGCAGCTCTTGAAGACAATACTGTGTCGCAGCTCGCCCGTGGGTAGTAGTCCGGTGGAAGCATATACGACAGGTGGTTTAGATCGATGCTCTCGTGGCCACTGCAGCTGCCAAGGTGTTCTGTCCCTTCTTCTTGTCCCTTATAAATCCTACATTAGCGCCAGGAGATCACGTGGCATGCAAAGTTGCTGGTCCAGTGTTCAATGACAGGGCAGCTGCTGGCAGCAGGCACCTTTTGAAGACAGCACGGCATCGCAGCTCGGCTGTGCGCAGTAGTCCGGTGTGTGTTTACGAAAGATGGTTTAGATCGGTGCTCCCGTGGCCACTGCCGCTGCCAAAGTGCCAAGAGCCATTTGCGGGTTATAGTTGCGGCGATACAGTACAGAGTCGCGAATCGTAAATTAAGAGGCTCGACGACGAAGGGCCGCAGGAGCGAAGCCTGCCCATTGAGGACATCTAAGAGCGAAAAAAATGCATGGATCTCGGCGCTGTTCCATTGGGAGGTCCGTAGCAGTGAGCGCGGGCAGCGTCGAGGCGAACAATGACGAACAGGGCGTAGGAGATGGCAGAGGTGAGCGCGACAAGGCGTCAGCGTCGCAATGTTTGCGGCCCGATAGATAGATGAAGTTAATGCCCTATTTGTGAAGCCGAAGGGCCCTGCGGCCCAGGCATCCGGAAGGGTATTTCATGGTAGCCAACCCGCAGAGTGGATGGGGGTCAGTAACAACTTCATAGGAACGGCCATAGAGGTAAGGACGAAGTTATGTTAATGCGCACACTGTGGCGAGGCGCTCCTTTTCCGTAAAGGTATGTTTAGATTCTGCTTTTGTGAGCGTACGACTGACGTAAGCAACAACGTATTCAGAAAAGCCGGCCTTACGCTGGGCAGGGACGGCACCGAGGCCTACGCCGCTGGCGTAGGTGTGCAAGTGATTTGATGCACTGGGGTCGTAATGGAGCACGATCGGTGGTGAAGTCAGAAGACGACGGAGCGTAGTAAAAAGCATCGTCGCAGGCTGACTTCACGCAGACAAGTCGGCGGGCATATTCAGGAGCT
The DNA here is from genome assembly GCF_052857255.1 of Amblyomma americanum. Classification (NCBI taxonomy): domain Eukaryota; kingdom Metazoa; phylum Arthropoda; class Arachnida; order Ixodida; family Ixodidae; genus Amblyomma; species Amblyomma americanum. Next base: position 149,965,807 of record NC_135503.1, read on the forward strand.
TCGTAAGCATTGCGATGATAGAGGCGAAGTTGCGCACAAAGCGGCGAAAATATGAACGCAGGCCCACAAAGCTTCCGAGCTCCTTAACAGAATTCGTTTGACAATGTTGGTGACAGCAGGGAGCTTCTCCGGATCGGACAGGTCACCATCTTTGGAGACTACACGGCCGAGTATGGTCAACTTGCGGGCGCCAAATCGAAAATTCCTGATGTTGAGTTGGAGACCAGCATCTGTGAGAGAGCTCAGTACCTTTTGCAAGCACGCGAGATGTGTCAGGAAATAGGCGAAAAACGACAACATCGTCTCGATATCATGGACAAATGGGCTACTTGAGTCCATGGGAGATTTTTTTCCATCATGCGCTCAAACGTTGTAGGAGCGTTGCAGAGGCAGAATGGCATAACGTTGAATTCATGGAGGCCGTCAGGGGTAACAAAAGGTGTTTTCGGGCGGTCAGACCCATCCATGGGGCAGAATCGACATTTGAGCTAGTTGGTATTGCATCTTGTAAAAATATATGAAGCGCACTCAAGACAACGGACAAGGAAGACCAAACAACACAAGCTCTTGGCAGCCATGGGGACTTGCCAATAGCCCAAACGGAGATCAAGGGAGGAGAAGAATTCTGCTCCTTGCAAATAGTCGAGGGTGTCGTCAATACGGCGTAGTGGGTAGATGTCGTTGCGCGTGATTTGGTTAAGGCGACGATAATCGACACAAAGCCGAATCGAGTCATCGAGCTGGAAGTGCATCGGCTGCCTTCAGCATGATGGTGTGCAGTAAATCAGGAATCAGGGCCTGGGGCGAAGAGTGTGTGCCCAAAAGGAGTGAAAGCTCCTGGGCCATCTGATCACGTACGAAGTCTTTGATGTGTCCCAACAGGTCACTGCTGATGGTCAGGCCGTAGATGGACTCGCCAGGGGCGGGTGAGTGACGAGCGCCAAGGCATTGCTTGCTCAACTAGTCATAGGCCTGGAAAAGGTTGTACACGGAATCGAGGTTGGACGTTTCGCCACCAGGATGCAAAAAGCGCCGTCGTCAATTCCCTTCATAATATGCTTGATCTTGTCAGCCTCAGGCATAGAGGGGGGGGGGGACACTTTTGCAGGGATCGACGACATCTTCGATGTAAGCGGTGAAGCTTTCACCCGCATGTTGAGCCCGAACAGAGCAAACATAGCGCGAAATTTCTGTACTGCGGGACATCGTCTTGAAATTAGCCCAAGTAAAAATATCAGCCTCGTGTTTCCGGAGCCAGAGGTTTGCGACGTCGCTCAGATAAAAGATGACGTTGCTGAGCTTCATGCATTCGTCCCAGTTATGGCGGCTCACCCGCTCGTACGAGGCCAGCCGATCTTCAACATCCTAATCGTTGCGGCCGTTGAAAACGACGGGGTCTCGCTGCCGGAAGGCGCGGGAGCAGGTGACTGGGGAGCCCACCTGCACGGCTTGGTGGTTGGCTTCGGGCTGAGCGGGAACAGTGGGAGTCGGTAGCGTGCGGTTGCGGAGGTCCAGGGCGCAACGAGGATGCGAAACCAAATCTCCACCAAGTAAAGGGCGGTTTATTGGAACGCTAAATGTGCTGGCGGCGTAACCGTGGCACAAACTGCTCCAGTAGCGGCGACACCAGTCCGGACCTCAAGAGCGAGCTCAAGCTTTAAACGCGCGCGGCAGCCGGTCGCTGAGTGCGCCTAAACCTCTTCATCGTCGTCGATGGCGGCGCGTTCTCGTCTTCTTGATTACGGTTAGTTGTTCACGATGATACATGGACGCCCCGTCACCATCAGTTCTGTGATGATTGTCTCTGTTTTTTTAAGAAAACGGTAAGGTCAATGAAAAATTTTTCAAGATGTGCTTCGAAAATCGCATGTACCTCCCTAATCTCTATTTCTAGATCTTTATTTCCATGTCCTGACATGCTGCTCTTGTAAAAAAACGGATTACGTTTGTGCCGTGCACAATGCGTGGCAAGGTTTCGTGGGTGCGCAGTCAGCCCACAGTTCCTGGAATGTTCGCTTATTCTTTATTTAATGCGTCTCTCTCATTGGTCTATATAATGCTGGCAGTTTGAGGTTTCAATGTTGTAAAATATCCGTGTATCGCATTCTGCATGCCTGTTTTTGTGGGTTATTTCGCATTAAGTCTTCCTTCCCAGGTCTTCAGTTCTGCTTACCGTAGATCATATGATTGTCAAGTTGCGAGTCCCTTCTAAAACGATTTGGAATGTTGTATCTGCCGCCAATCTTCTTTAGGCCATGGGTTGTGTTGTGTACGTAGGGTAACAGGACGTGACGCTTAATTTCTGGTTCCTTTCTGGTGGCTTTACCTCTTGCGATTAATTTTATCGCTTTTTACGCACTAAGCAGGCAGGACATTTGATACCCGCTTTTCTTTAGTCTATCCACTTGTGCAAAAGCCTGTCCTTAACCTTGTGGTCCCAAAATTTTTAACCCTCTTCATATTGCTACAATATGCCACGCTCCGCTTAACGTGAAGTTTAACGGCCTGAGTCATTCCTCAGCTGATCTTTTTCACCTTTTGTTGCATGGGACCAGCAAGTGTGGCTATCAGCTTCTTCAGTTTAAAAGTCAAAAAAACAAATCTTTGACTGCGGCAAAACTTCTTAGGTAAAATTTAGTGCACTGATTATGGGTGGTGACATGGGCTTGTTGGTTCATCAGAGAAGAGGATATATGCAGAGAAAAGAAAACGCATGGACAAAAGAAGAAAGACAAACACAAGCGCTGACACGACCAAGTGAAAACGGTTTTATTTGCACGCACAATAAATACTGCCGAAGCAAGCAATAAATAAACACCAAGTGAACGAGCAGGACGTAAAACAAAAAGGAAACCAAGAAAAGCAAGACTCTAATTTGGAAAAAAAAACTCAAGATATTAGATCCTACAGTTCCTTCTTGAGGAGCGCGACCGATGGTGCGTTCACGCAAGCCTCTCCCTTTTTGTCCATGATGAATGCCTCGGAGATTTCTCTTGCATCTTTTTCTTTGTACCTGCGTAGAACGCGCGTTTCCTGCGGCTTCCTACAGCTTTTGCAATTCTGGAAGTGTAACGGCAAATTGCTATCTGTTACAGTCCTCATTGAATTTACGTGTTTACGCAGCTGGTCATTGAGGGACCGGCCTGTCTGACGGACGTACGTGTGGCCACAGGTTAGCGGAATTTCCTAAACGACTCCATTCTTGCAGTCAACAAAGCGGGTTTCATGTTTTTGCGGCATGAGGTGGTTTCCCCTTTCTTTTTGGTTAACTTTTCGGGGAAGGCCACCCAGTTTGTTTTGGTCTGAAAAAACAACTGGGATTCCAGCGCGGTTTCAAACCTTCTTTAGTCTATGTGACAGAGAATGCACGTATGGAATTGGGACAGTCTTCTTGTCATTACCATGGAAACGGTCGCGATTCAATTTTTCTTTCCGAAATTCTGCCAGAAGTACCTCTGCCAGGTCCATTAGGAAAGTCATGGGAAAATCTCCCGATTAAAGCCTCTTGGTTTGAGATGCAAAGATAGCACCAACTTGATATGGGCATGATCTTCTGAGTGCACCCCTCATTGCGGCGATGGCGATGCTGGGTCTAACTACCTTTTAGTGCGCTGACTCGAAGAGTAGAGGAAATTTTTTAGAGCGGGGTGCGGGCTTCCCGCATAGACTGTGAGGTCAAAGGTCCAAACTACATCCAGGAATTTCAACCAGTTGTCTGATAGAAGTTCCTTGTAAAGGTCAAGCAAGAGATTGTCGTTTCAAAGCATTCTGAGATGAGGTTCACATGGTCAGTTGTATGGTCCCCTGGCTGACAGTCGAACCAGGGTGAGGTAATCGTCAACATACCGGAAGATCCGGGTGGTCGTGCGAAGCTGTCTTTCTAGGTTGCTGTCGTTGTATGCAAAACGAGGTCGCTGAGCACGGGTTCGAAGCAGGAACTAATGCACACTCTTTTTTTCAGCGCGTAAATGTCACTCTAAAAGGCGAACAAGGACGACCACAGGAAACATTTCAGTGGGTCCAGGAAGTTGTCCAAGTTAATGGCGCACGCATTCTGGAAATGAACGGCGCAATATTCCTCGATGCTCTCGATGACTACATTTAGAATGTCATCATGCGGCAGGGAATATAGGCAAAGATTCTTGGAAACTACAGAGGAACCACTCACTGAAGCGGGGCATTGGTCACGAAGGTAATCCGAAACATCGGAGGTCTTTCGCACGAGGGAAGGGTCAGTGACCTTCAGTAAGGTCAAGAATCTGCAGAAAATGCGTGCCAACGTCAATTGTCAAGTTCCGCGTTCTGAAATGATGACACGGAAGGGAATTTCGTCCTTGTGAGTCGTCGCTGGGAAGAACTTTTCCAGGCAAGATTCACTTGCCTTTCAGTTCAGTTCAGTTCAGTTCAGTTTTATTTCTTAAAGGCCCCCATTTCAGGGGGTGTTACATAAGGGGTGGGATTACATTTGTAGTGAGGAAAACAAACAGCGATGGTAATTTAACATTGAAGGTTATGGATATGGCTTGCAGAGGAAGGGAGACGTTTTCACGCAGCGTAATGGCTTCCTTCTTTAATTTGTCTGGTTTAAGAACAAACTTCTGGAAGCTCGCTTTGATGGTGCTTGCGGCCTTCCCGTAGTAAAATGCTTTTGGAACCATAACGAAACGCCCCTCTTTGTTTGATAATATAAACATCATGTTAGCGTCCCGAAAACAAGCAACAATTTTTTATTCCGTGCCAATGCTGGCCAGCGTTTCGTCTTACGGGGCTGGGTTTCGACAGCTTTTAAAATGCTCCTGTCCGAAGCTGGTGCCTCTGCTTTGGTGGCTGTCTTCTAACAAGTGCCAAGAGATCCGTCTTTTCCATGCTGCATGGGATGCACTCAGAACTTGCGGCCGAGCTTCAGGACATCTTTGACGGTGCTCGAGCTAACGGATATCCCCCCCAAAAAATCACAATAACGCCCGAAGGCGACTCGCGCTCATTGTTCGGAAGGTTCTAGGTGATGCCGCGCGATAGGAATTCCGTGACCTGAGAGGCAGACGGAAGTTCTTGTTGAAAAATACGTTTATGCCGACCGGGACCAGCCACACGCTCACAGGCAAGGAGCAGGTGATCCTCTAAGAAGCGAACTTGTTTCCGCGCACGACGTACGCGGGAAAGCTTCATTCCAGAGGCATGAGACGGAGGAACAGGCCCCGCCATGAGCGCGATTGGAGGTGGCGTGTAGGATTGCTGGATGGTAAAACACAGTAGCCTTGCGTTGCATGTGGCGACGACGAGCAAACTTGCACAGGAAGAAGGAATCAAGATGACACATAGAAAAGAGCGCAGAGTACGTGAAGCGAACTGATGAAGGGCGGTGATTTGGGCTTGTTGGGTCATCACAGAAGAGGAAATATGCAGCACGAGAAAAACGTACGGACGAAAGAAGAAAGACAAAGACAAGCGCTGACACTGCCAACTGAAAATGGTTTTATTTGCACGTGCAATAAATACCATCGAAGGAAGAGAAGATAGAGCACCAAGTAATCGAGCAGGATGTAAAAAAAAGGAAACCAAAAAATACGAACACAAACCTGGGAAAGGAAACTCAAGATTTTAGATATGGCAGCTGCTTCTTGAGGAGCGCGATCGATGGTGTGTTGACGAAAGTATATCCCCTTTTATCGATGACGAATGCATCGAAGACTTCTCTAGTTCCTTTCTCTTTATACCATTCTAGAACGCGCGTTTCTTGCAGCTTCGGTCTACAGCTCTTGGAAATACTGCGGTACATGCATAAAGCTGTCTTCTGGGTTGAGTTGAGCCGTCAACGCGAAAGCTGTTACATACGAGTCCATTAATTCGCAAATACGCGAAGTGAGAGCACTACAACGCAGTATCAGTAGGGCGTTCCCTCCGAGCAGCGGGGCCACGCAATGGAACCTTAGATCTGGTCAAGGTCAGGGTTAATTCTTCTTAATACTTTTAGATGGGCGAAAAAAAGCGCGGTTAAGATGAAGTTTTTTTTTTGTTTTTGCCGGCTGCACAGTTTATATTGCTATGCTTCTTATTTCTTAGCTTTCTCGCGGCAGTAAGGAGTTGGTATTGCACTTCGCCCTGTGTTCTAATGCGTTCCGGTTTTATGCGTGTTAAGTTTACGCCTCTTAATATAAATTTCTGCCAGCTTGCCCTCGTTTCGGTGGTTACTAGTTCATGCAGCAAGTCCAGGTGCCCGGAAACATGTTCCACATTCGCTATCTTAGAGATGTGTGCACGACTGTTCAGCACAAATCTCTCTAAATTTATATGAAACGTTGTTCTATGTATGAAACGCAATTGCAACTAAAAAACTACAATGAATGTTTACTAAACTAGACATACTGCGAAAGCACGAATTTGTGCTACAAAGAAGACCACGATGAGCGGGCAGTACCGCGGACGGAGCGCTGGTGATGGGAGTTACTAGGTGGAACCACCTTTGTGAATGTTAAGAGTGTGGAATGAGGCTCCAGCTGGAGATGTGAGATTGGATTTGTAAGTACTGTACGTTCTCCCTTCCACGTTCACCGTCAAGATACACATCGATGCTGGTTCTTACGTTAGGGAACCAAGAATATAAGGGACCGGAGCAGCAGCCATGGCTTCGCTGTCAAGTACCTGAAAGGATAATCGCAGCAACCACATCATTGACCTAATGCCACGGTTGAAAGAATACGACGACAAAGTCGAAGTACCCCATTATATATATTTGTTTTGGAAACAGAGGTCTTGGTATCTACAATTCGCGAATCAGCCACGACTGCGTCGAAAACAGCGCAAATATGTTAAGAAATTCTTCACTCAGCTGATACACTCGCGTTTATGTGCTCCCATCACTGAGAAAAATTATGAAAAACTGTGAAAGCGACCTCCCTGCAGGTAAAATGAAGGAACCCGATGCAAATTCAACCCCTGGGGCAAAAGCGTTGCTTGCGTTGCTTATATACATGTTTACCCAAGTGTGCAAAGCAGCGATACGCGCCGCAGTGCTTTGTGAGTCAGTGTTCTCCTGTTTAATTCGACGCAGGAAAGGAGCGTTTCTACTCAAACGAACTTAGCTTTCATGAAGTAACGCGCTCACGACCAACCAAACGCAATTAAAATAGTGCAGAGACGTTTTTAAACCACTAGGCGAATGCAGGTCTCTCACCTAAATGCGCTATTTTTCCCGCTTGCGGAGTGTTTTCCATTCAACGTGCGCAGGCGAGGGCTACCGTCTGCAGCTGGCCGTGTCGTCCAAGTGTGACAAATCGCTGGTGTGCTCGTTCGTCGAGAAGCGGCTGCCGGCGGCGCACAAGCAGCTCGAGCGGCGCAACATACTCGTCTACTCGCTGGGCTTCTCCAGTGTCGTCGACTTGGTGCGTCTGCTGCAGCAGCTCGAAGACAGCCGCGTCAAGCTGCGCGTGCGCCGCATCTCGGTCGCCGCCTCGTCGCTCGAGGATGTGCTGCTCAGGTGGGCGCTTGCTCTCAGGGCGAGGCAGAGGGGATACTTAAGCTCAAGATATATGACGCGATAGCGTTAATGGGTCAACGCTCATATATGCGGAATTCGTCATACATTCACAGACCCCATAGCGTTCTCGTACCCCTCCTGGCGCAGTGGCGCATCGCTTAACCGACGCACCACTGCCCTGCGATGGCAGGTGTTGCCACCGGCGGGGCTTCTGAGATGTCGTTGCTGTTCTCGAGCAACCTCTCGGGACCAATAATTAACTGAACTGCCACCTGCCACGGTGGGCAGTTTGCTCATATTTCGTACGCAGTTTGGGATCACGTCGCAATGTCACGTGAACTCGGTGGCTAGCTTGCTCGGGAAGATAAACCCGGGTCTGACAAGCCCCAGCTTCATGGGAGAAATTTCTCTCACGCCGCCAACGAGGACGATGGAGACGCCGGGTTTTCAGCTGATCGAGACCCTTAAAGCTATATATGTCGCCAATAGTTCTGCCTCACACTGTGCTCAAATTGTTCGCAACGAATGTCCACACGTGTCAGCTGTTAGTCGCAACCAGAGCTTCCGGTTATGTTATACCATGATGCGCAGAGGCAATTGCCTAGAATTCAAATGAAGACATCTAAATTTACCTGATCTTTTAATTCGTGGCACAAATGCGCGTATGTCTTTTTCACAAAACCTACCATTATAACCTTCATCTCCGAGATTACCTAATTGTGCCGCCACCATACATCTCGTCATGCAGCGACCACCTTTTAAAGGTTGACGGGCCTAGCAGTCGCACTAACCTGCATTTCGCATCTTTCATTCCCAAGACATCTAAGGAATGGAACCACCTTCACACTTCCGTCGCCTCTATTAAAGAAGCCTACCTTTTTAAGAATGCCGTTAGAGATTATATAACGGTTTTATATTCTACAAATATTTTCTGATAATATTCTACTGATATTTTTACCTACTCCTCTCTGTCAAGCATCGGCCCTGAGATTAAATAAATAAATAAACCTTCCCTATGTGGAGGTTGAACAACATTTTGTTGTGGGTTTTCGTGCAAGGAGATTGCGCTTACTGATGACAATACCGAAAGAGGTGCGGTAGCTAAGGTCTTGAGCTAGATACTTAAGGAGCACCGCATAATTCTGAACTCTCACAGCGAATGTTTCTTAGTCGCACCAAGCAGCCAGTGTGATTTCACAGTTCCTGTATGGAGGAGACGTCGTCACCGCATTTTTCCGTGCAATGAAGTGGAGAGTCACACCCACACATGGTGGGACTCTTTAGAACAGCCGACGTCCCAGTGACCGCGGAGACACTAGGCGTCGCAATCTATCACCAGCTTTTAAAGCCCCCTGTGCCTTCTGAAATCCTCCAGCGCCCCTTTTGGCTCTCCCAAGACTTCTGCCGTCAGGCCATTTCTTGGCTCATTTTCACTTTCGAGAGCAAGTGATGCGTACACGACTGTGCTCCTTGCGAGCCCCGGAACTCCGTGCATAACGGCATGAAAGGCTTCGCGCTTCACTCAAGTTTCATCAAAATCTTCCTTTGTCTTAGTAACTGGGCCGAGTGAATGCTTTGGCACAGAAAGACCTGCTGCCAGCCCACAGGCCTTGCTACGCCATGCGTGGAGGAAAAAAAAACTAAGCAGGGAGCTATAGCGTCCAGCATCCAGCCACCGCAACTGGATGAAAATTGAAACCGTTCCATATCCTTTTTCTCTCTCCTGGCACGGGCAGGTACACCCCCAAGTTGTATCCGAGTCTCGTATCTAGCCAAGGAAATGCAGCACGCACTACAACGTGGAAGTTACTTCCTCCCTAAAAATTTTTGAGACCAGGCTCTATGGCTCTCACTTGACATAAGTTTTTCTTCCTCTATGGCACCATGCGCCGCCAAGCGAATGCCATTCGCGTACATTTGTGCTAGTTTTTCTCCCACGCGACATGCTTCCTTGCGTTAGGTATATTTATCCTCTACGGGAGCATTACTGGATGCTATGTACAAGTCCGTATCAATGGCAGCGGCGAGCAGTGACGATACATATAGTAAACAAGAGCACGCTCTATCATACCATAACCACCGGCCATTAAAAGGACCAAGGAAAAATGAAACGACACTGAATTTTTTTACAGGTTCGTGAGGCTTCAGCAGTGCTTCTTGCATTTCAACAGCGTGCCGCTAACAATGCAGTATCTGCTTACTGAGATTCGACCTCCAGAGCCCGCCGTCAGTATAACTGTTTACTGCCTAAAGGAATAACGCCTACGCCTGTACAACAGGCACCATTCTACGAACTCAACCCCTCCCACATTAATCTGCTAGTTCCAATGCCGAGAAAAAGAGCAGTAAAATAAATAACGTCATGTGCGACAGGATCAACTCCTTTCGCATAATGTAAAAAAGCCCATTGTGCGCATTTAGCGACATTATGGACACCATCGATAGGGTATCGCGCTCTAATCACAGACAGGCCACTGTTGCCACCAAAAACCCAGGTTTTTAGAAAATCTAACAAATAAAAAGACTAAATACAGGTCTCTCCATTACCAGCCGAAGTAAAGTCGTGCTCTGAAGCCAATTTGCACGGAAAATCCCGGTTCCCTTCAACTCGGCCGTCCTTTTCTGCCCAATTTTCTCAGCGATAAAGGCGCCTTAATCGCTGGGCAAACGTCCACAGAACCAGAATGAGCCAGACAATCAATTTCTACTGGCAACAGTTATTCGATGTAGCTGTGCTGAGTAATCCTTAGTGTAGAATTACATTTCCGCCATAAGCATACGGGATATCGGACGACAGTGGTGGTTGGAGCCAGGAAAGAAATGTGGATGATGATCAGTCAGTCCATCAGTTAATCAACTAACCAATCAATCAACGAACCAATTGATCACTCAATTCCGCTATTAATTTCTATTTCGCCGGAAAAATTCTAGAAGACGTAAAAACAAAAATCCCTGTTGAGCTTGACTTGCATTTTGGCCCTATGTAGAAAGTGGCACCAAAGCACTAGCGCAAACGGCAGTCAACCAAAAAAAAAAAACGATATAAATTTGGAGATCCTGTTATAAAATCCAAGCTAAACACGAGCGAAAAGGTTATGAAAACCTATTTGTATGACGAAACTGAGAAACAGGCCGAACATGTATAAAAGAACATGATTCAAACGCGATAAAAACGTAAAAAACAGAACTATTCGAAAATGTACAAACATACAATTAGTACTGCAAAACAGCGCATACAAAGTGCAAAAGCGGCCGCGCTAGAACCTGACAAGTAAACGCGATTTCTTCGAATAAAAGCGAGTACCACAAATCATTACGCCGATATAGTAAACTATGAATAGAAAACAAAATACAGTGCAATAATAAATAATAAGGAAAGCTGTTAGAATTTTTCTACCTAACCATGCCAGCTAATAACGTCCGAATGGCTGAATCTGAGCCGGTTGGTACGTAGCTTGCTTGGCGTCAGCTCGTGAAAGAACGGCAACACCAGTGAGAAGACCTAGGACATTATAATAGCGAAGTGAGGATCGGTTCTTCTTTCCCCGTTGTCTTCTTCCTTCAGACTTGCGGGATTTCACAGAAAATCGAGAGGGATCACCGACAAACGATTTATAAACAGGAACCATGTAGAGAGCACTAACAAGGACTTGTGGTGGACAACTTTCTGGTCGCCCCACGGAGCTTCTCCGTGGCTACTCGAGCGTGGGGTCTGCCCCCTACCTCCAGACAAGTGACGCCCGAGAAGCCGTGCGACGGCAAAAAAAAAAAAAAAAGAATATCCCTCTCACTCTCCACGCTAAAGAAAGTAAAAAAATAAATTGCAGCTGCGCCTGATGTCAGTTTCGTGCTTTCCAATTCGTCAAAAGTGGCGTCAGAGTTTCTCGCGCTTCTTACATTTACTCACGGATTGCGCAACATTGCTTAGCACACTTGCAACGTTCACGGCCGCTCACGTACAATGCGTGGATTGCGCAACATGCACGATCACTCAAGTGCAATGCCTGAAGGAACGCTGTGCATCGGCGTAGAGCGAAAAATAAGGGCAGGGTTTCTGTCCAACTCGCGGACCACCCCGCGATAACCAATAAGAAAAAAAAGAACGACGAATCGAACCTTACACATCTCCTCCTAGACTCGGTCAACAATTCAAAGATGAGAGTTAAACACACAAAAGGTTCGGAAAATGTGCGTCCAGACGCGCGTACATGTGCATATCACGAACATGCAAAAGTTCAAAGCGTGCAAGAACACAGCCCTCCGAATGTCTAGCGAACAGTGTCCTTCTCTGAAGTTATCCTGATATTAGGCACTGTCGCGCACATAGCCCCAAGTTCACAACCCTCCGAGTGGTGTTATGCCCGAGCACGCATTCCGCTTGTATTCGGTCGTTCCAGTGACGGTGGCGGGCCCACGTGACCTGTTCCGGAAGCTGCGAGCCGGTGATCGCTTCGCGCGGCGCGTGCGATCGCAGTGGTTTGGAACGCGAAGACACGTGTCAAAAGTGAAAATATTCTGCTATTTTGCGATTTTTGGAGATTTGAAAAAGCAAACATATTTATACCAACATGCAAAGAGTTAAGAACGCAGAGATTAGGTGCGTTCGGCAGTTTGCCAAGGCGCTTCAGCCCCCTTGTGCTCCACAGCGACGTGTTTCGTTGACGCCACAACAGCGCGTCGTCAATGCTTTCAAGTTCGGAGTTCTGCCTGTACGGCCTTTGTATGCGTATTGCAGTTACATGGAAGCATTGCAATGCTTAAAAGCCCAGCTAATGTGAAGTATATTGGCTACATATTGACGAGGACGTTTGCAGTAAACTAAGATTTTTAATCAAGCTTTAGTCCATTGATGTCTGTATAAAACGCCGCGTACTTGCCACAGCTTGATCGCGAAATGGTGATATGAATGACAAGAAAACAATAATTTCATCTTCAGTTCTCGTACATACTGCGCAAAGAGGCTGAATAACCGTAAACGTTTCTTGTCAAATGTCGTCTGCGCACTCGATCAGATCCCGCCGCTAGTCGAAAGAACACTTTGAGTCCTAATTGCAACTCTATTATTAAGCTCGAATGACCCCCTGGCTGCCGCTTCAAGCAAGAGTATACATTGTCTCTTCTAGTTCAGCATAGGCGACCAACGTACGCTGCAGATAAACTATATACAGACGGATACAACTCAATCTGCAGTGAAGATCCGCCCACATCTTCCGAGGGAAAATGTAGACCACTCGAAAATCTTTTCTGCTTACCTAAGCAAGGAATTAATCAAGAGAGGAGATTGCAGGCTCAAGGATCTTGATGTTTCTGGCGTTTGGCGAGCTTTCACTGCATTAAGGGTCGACATTACTTCGGCATGAGGCGATTCCATTGTGCCTGCGAACGCTTTTATTGCCGCCAACGTTTCGATGTTGGAGCTGTAAACGACATTTTCCCTTTGCCAGGGTTGACCTCAACGTCTCCCGAGAGGAAAGCAACATCATACTGTGGCGAAACACTCTGCGCACATTTCCGCGCAGCCTCCACCTTGTTATCGTCCCGCCCAACGTAACACGGCCACGCGCTGGACTGCGTTACCGATAAAGCACAGCGCCACCGCGGCGTCACCCGGGGCATGCGTCACCGACGGCGGCTACAATAACAAAGGCTGCTCGGCTGGGAAGAGCGGCTGTTTTCCTTCCGCTACCCGGACGAGCGTAGCGTGGGTATGCTCGTCCGCTGCCCTCGCTAACAGTTACGTTTTATGTTGGTGTTCGTCCTTCAACAGAATGGCATCCGACATCTGGTGACCCGGACGTCGCCGCCGCCAGGCCAAACCGGTAACAGCGGCGCCGGAATCCTCCCACATCTGGTGACCCGTCGAGCCGCACCTTTCCCTCAGCTGCGTTCCTGGATGGCTTACTGGCATCCCACAATAGCAAGACGGCGTGCACCATGGCTACTGTTTATCAACTACATTTTTTTTCTTTCAGTTTTATCTGTACAAGATCACTGCACAATAAATACACACACTGCATATATTCGGCTAAGGGTCGCACTTGTGTAGGCACCAAATATAGCGTCAGACAGTTGGTCAAATGTTTAGGGGAAGCCCCCAAGGTAGAGTAATTACTCATTGTCCTTTCCTTTGTAGCGTATGGATGCGCTTGTTTGGATGACAATGAGTAACTAGTCCTTTATAGCGCCAGACTGTCTGGGTGAATAAAGTATAGCTTCCTCAGACGATAGCATAAAAACTGGGCTTTAGAATTTCCCTTTCGGGTAAGCGCCGAAAGCGGCAAAATCACGAGAAAAAGTGACGCCCTTACGCGCGCATAGACGGCAATTGCCGCACAGAAACGCGCCAAAAGAAAAGGGAAGTGAAAGCTCAAAAATTACTGTTCAAAACTGTGTGTCGCACATTACTTTGCTGAATTTGATGCACGTATCAGCGCCGACAGAGTTTTGGCAGCGCTTGCGAACTAGAGGTTCCTTGTTCATGCAGATAAAACTTTATTTCGAGCCTGTAATGCAGCAAAACACAGGCATAGGCTGTCATTAATAACTGAAAATGACTTAGTGCTGCTTATCTAGACGCTAAACCAAACAGTAAAGATGCTACAACGTCAAGAAGCCGCTCGGCTTCACGCCATGGCAGCGGTGCCATCACCGCCTCGTCCACCATGTCGCACTGCCGCCACGCCACATATAGGAGCTGGTACGACTGAATCCGTGGAAGCCAACGCCATGCGCCCGCCATTGCGCACAACAAGCCCGGACTCTGAGGCATGTCGCGGCTTACAGCAAGACTCATCCAGGCTCGACCGTTGGAATCTTCCCACTCCCCCATCGCAAGTGCCAGCTCGAGCCGCAACAAACGCTTCGCCGGCAGCCCTTTCCCGGCGTCAAACTTCGAACGGCCGAGCTCCTCCCATCCACTCGTCAAATTCGAACTGTGGGCGGTGCCGTGTCCTGACTGGAGAGTTTGAACGGCTGGCTGCGGCATATGTCACCTTAGACTATGAAGGTCGTGCCGCGCAGGACGGGAGCAGCAGATGGAGACATCAAGCGAGAGAGACACTCTCCCGACGAATCGCCGTGTTCCTCTGTTTGAGCCCGTTGTGCTCTCGGCCCCAGTGCCGATAATAGAACGCCCTTGTTTAAACTGCACATAAATGTCTCGTTCTCACCTTCGCCTGCCCGTTTCGTCGCTCTGCTGTGATCAACAGAGGCAGCACGCTGAGCTGCCCCTGTCCACACAGTATGACAGCGGTGGGGTGCCCGATCTTATCAGTGGATGAAAGCTGCGGGATCTTCCGGCGTCAGCTACCTCGTCGCGGTGAGTGCCTGATGTCTTCCCCTCAATTCGCTAGACTGCTCTAGCACACGTTATTGTAGTTAGGAGTAGGGCTGTGTGAATCACTGACCAAAGCTTCGTTGTTTCGAACCTACTAGGAGTGCATTGGAACCAAAGCTGGCCCTGAGGGAGTAAACAAAGGTTTGTGGAAAGGATTCCTTGCGCGTTTCATACTAGTAGCTCTATAGTAGTGAACGGCAAGGGAATCCAAAAATAGGGGCAAATAGCAAGATGCTAGTGTGAACGATGGAAAACATTAAAGTGAAGGAACTCATCGAAATTTGCGAATAGTTCGCCATTGTTTTGGGTCATGCAAAACAAAAGCATGCGATTCTTGAGATCATGCGGGCGGAGGACGTAACGGCTGAGGAAGCTAATGAAGCCTTGGCTGTGATCAAAGAACGCCTTGAGCGCGAGGCCAAAGAACGCCGTGAACGCGAAGGCGCACAGCGAGAGCGACAAGAACGCCTTCAGCGCGAAGAGGCAGGCACCAGGAGATCAGAGAACCCCAGCGAAAAATGGCAGAGCTGCAGCAGCGGCAAACCTCGCTGGCGCCTAGCCTAGGCCCGACAAAGGTGCAGGCTAAAGGCCAAAGAACCCGCGACCAACTGCCACCGTTCGTAATTGGTGAAGACATGGCGAAGTATCTCGTCAAGTTCGAGCATGTTCGTGAGAGGAATGACATCGAGCGGTCTCTTTGGGCACAGAATATTTTAGCTGCGCTTCCCGGACAAGCACCTAGCTCACGTGATAACGTGCTTGTCGAAGGAAGAGTTCGAAAGCTACAATATCAAGGAGGCCCTGTTGAGAAAATATAAGCTGTCACCAGAGGCATTCCGGCAAAGGTTCCGGTAAGCAATAGAGGGCAGTGACTTGCGCATTGACTTGGCGTTTAAACTAAAAGCTGACCTAGTTGAATGAGTCAAGGGCGAGGAAGTTTATGACGACCGGGATAAGGTGGTAGAGTGCATCCCGCTGGAGCAATTCTACCGCTGCATCCAGGATTATATAAGGCCCTGGCTGCAGGATAGGCTTACGGAGGCAAACGTTAAAGAGGCTGCTGAGCTGGCTGAGAGATAATACAGGGAATTACGCATCGAAAAAGCGGAAACAAAGGTCGCTTCTCTAATACCCCTGTCACACGGGCACTTTCGATCCTCATTGAATCAATGCTCATCGCACTCAATGCAGATCGACGGTTGTCACAAGGCCACTTTCAAGCGCAATCGAGCTCGATCCTGCTTGACTCGATGCCGATTCCTCAAGAGAGCTTGAGGTTCCACGCACAATCGAGAACACTCTCGCTCTCATGAAGCTATAAAAATAAAAACAGGTTAACAAAACCAAACCACAATTGTTGTTGTAATTGATTAAAATGTAATACAGAACATTTTTCAGGTACTATGCCTGCTTATATGCAAACATTTGAAAATAATCTCTACACCACGCTCCAAGCTTCGCCATCAGTGTAAACAAAGATGGAGTCCTCCTGCTCGTCGGCGCGGAAACTGTGGAGCGAGCGCGAGACAGCCGCTCTCATCGACTGCTGGCAGGACAGCCTAAATAATTTGCGGCGCCAGAAGAGAAACGCCGCAGTCTATGCAGAAATCGCGGAGGCGTTGCGGGCCCTTGGGTTGCATCGCACAGCAGCAGAGGTGCGCCACAAAAACCTGGCGCAGATACGCAATGTACCGATTTGGCTACGGATTTGGCTGCCGCTTCCCCGGACTGCACAGTGTTGCCGGACATCGCCATGTTATGGCTGTCGGCGGAACATTTGGCGCCACCTAACACACATGAGGGAAACTTCTCAATGAGCATTTAAAATGCCCGTGTAGCACCGGATGTTTCGAGCGTGCTCGAAAATCTCGATGCAGATCGAGCTCAATGAGGATCGAAAGTGCCCGTGTGGCAGGGGTATAAGGAAGCCTCATGGAAGGAATCCGTTCGCGCGTCGCGATTTTCGAAAAGATGCGTCTGCTTCAAGGTAGGCTGTCACCTCTTCGCGAACATTTGCGTGCACTCCCAGACACCCTTAGAGCGTGTGGGGGTAGCGGTCTCGGTCACAAAGGAGATGCCCTCGACTCAGCGTGGCAAGCTCAGCCGGAGACCATGGCTACCAAGTGACAAGGGGGTTGGTTGTTTGGGGCTAAGATTTCGCGGGTCGCAAACCAGAGAATGGGTCGGAGCCAAAGGTTCACAAAACAAAACAAAGGTTATACAGCGAAGAGACGATACAGAGGATTTCATAATCACTCGTACGAGCACATACAAAGTGATTTACAAACACAATTCAACTCGTGAAAAGTAACCATCGAGAGAGATTGCAATTCAACAGAATCGCTCCACCTAAAGTGCACTAACACAGAGAGAGACAATGAAGCAAAACACAATTTGTTCACCAGGCACTGCGACCGTCCGACGACCTGAGGAGCACGACGGGGCCGATCCGCAGACTGGCGCACATTGGCTCGCTGGTCCGTGGCTGGTCGAGTGGTGTCCTCCTGGGAGACGAGCGGGCGTGTTTCTCGGAAGTTTAGAAGGCGGCTCGGGCTGATAGACAGCGGTTAAAGCCCTCATTTACAGGCGCTGTCGTCGTCTGTTCGTTCTTTGCCCCAAGATAAGCGCGCACATACACGCAGTATCAACTGCGCAAACTCCTCCTCCTTCTCGCGCCAGGCGCGCGACCCCATTGGTCGAGCACGGAAACCGCCTTACAGAAGATTCTGGGTCCTTCTTGCGATGCGAAGCCGCCAGCGCGAGAGCTAAGGGGAGGGGGTATCACTTTAGTGCAGACAAGGTTACCTCCTCTCCGTCGACAGTGAGTAGAAACTACTCGGACGTTCCAGAGAAATCGACTGCGCGCGCGGCCATGTTTCCTTTGGCGCCGCGTAGGCGAGCTGGGTGGGAAGAGCAGCAGCACACGCAAAGAAACGCGCTCTCCGGGATTCCTTCCCGCTGTTTTTTTTGTTTGTTTTATTTTCCCGCGCGCAGGCGCGGTTGCTTACGCGCGGCGTCGTTTTTTCGAATATGCGCCGAATTTTGTGACAGAGCCTGTGTTCGAACTTCAAGCTCCAGTTACGGAAATCTGACAATGCTCCTGAGCAGCACGCGAATGCCGCACGTGCATTTGAGTCACGGAAGCTTTTGACCTGCTACAACTGCAAAAAGGAAGGGCATATCGCGGCAAACTGTAATCGGAAGGTCGCTTTTGCAACGATTCGGGAAACAGATAAAAATAAGCGATTGTTGGAGCCATACATGCAGGACATTAGAGTGAACGGCAAGAAGTGCAGAGCCCTTCGAGACTCGACAGCAACTATGGCCGTTGTGCACCTGTCTTTAGTTTCTCCTTTACAGGAACGACTTTACAGGAGAATGCCCGTCGATAAAGCAAGTTGCCGAGGAGCAATGTGGTCACTTACGTTTGCTACGGTGATCATTGAGGGCACTTTTGGTCCGCTCAACGCCAGGTCGGCCGTGTCTGCCGCCCTCCCCGAGCGTTTCCCTTAACTCTTTTCAAACAGCTCAGAGCAGCTTCTGAGGGATAGGAAATAATCGTTCTCGGCCGATATGGCATGCATGCCCTTATGCGATCTCAAGCGCGCAAGCTTTCGCAGTAAATTGATCTGGCACCGGAGAGGGAAACACCGCTCGGAAAAGTGAATGAGCAAAGTAGCTTTGATATGGCATCGGTGGATCCTCAGATCGAGAACTCTGGGGTTAGCGGAGAGCTCGCTGTTGACGTAGCCGAAAGTAGTTTCAACGCCAGTGGCAACGAGATGGTAACAGTGCCACCTTTGCGCGATGCGGAAGGTTCGGATGATCGTGACAAGGGGGTAGAGTGAATAGCTGTAGAACAGCCCTGCCAGTGCGGCACGGAAGAAAGTAGTTCGTACTTGGAAGATGTAACTGCTGCTGCAAAAGTCGAAGATGCCCCGCATTCACCAACTGAGGAAACCTGTCTACCTTCATATAATGTCACCACAGCATCGGAAGATCCTATAACAGCGGTCTCGCCTATTGAGATGGCAGCGGAGTTATCGGAAAGTGAATCTCCTAGCGCGTCAAAAGCAGGAGGAGTTACAGAGCGTGGCAGAGAGGAAGTCAGGCTGGACATTGATGAGAAGGAGAGTGCCTACGCAAGCAAAGTCAAAGAGGATGATCGACACACCGTTTTTTGCACCGCATTCAACATAAGTACAAAAACCTGAAACCCTCAGTCAACGGAAGCGGACGCATATATAGACGCAGAGATGCAAAACGAGTATGATGCTTTCGCACCGCTGCGAACTTAGTCACAGTTCAGAAAGCAGCTGCAATGACGGCTACACCTCAACTGAGTGCAAGGCCTACCGCCACTAGCAGTCGGCTGAAACGCGTCGGAAACGTGAGGAGAGCTGCCCACCAGCACTCGTGTCAAGAGAGAACACTGGTTCGTCAGCGCCTTAAGAAGCTAAGGTGCTGTACAATGGGGGAGCACAAGACCTTCCAGATGACATGAAGGTTGTAGACCTCACTTCATCCGAGGTTGATGAGAACGAATGTGCACTCAGAGACTCTGAGAAGGAAGAGTGCAGTTTTTGGGATGTCAGTAAATGTATCAAGCACAAGCCTGAGCCAGGTAGCACAGGTGGATCGTCTGACAATAAGGGTTATATTGTCAGAGAACAGGAACCTAGGTGATTTAGGCTACGAAAGCAGCATGTACTTAAAAAAAAAGAAGCAGCTGCTAGCGCGAGAGTATTGCCACCAAATGATGGATGGCAGGCTTAAAAAAAGTTGTTCCGCCAGAAAGAGAAAGGGCAAGCGAACGAAAACTGGTTGCCACCATCGGAAGCTTCAGCGTCACCAGGCAAATGACCGCAGCAACGTCAGTCACATTATCAGCCCTGAAACTAGCGTCAGAATCGGATCTAAAGAAATGTGCGAGGCATCGCCATTTCCCAAAGCGAAGCGCAAAAGTGTGCCGAGGCAGACGAATGTTAGCAGTAAGATCAACTGCAAAAAGAAAGAATACAAGCATTCGCGCGGGAAAGAGTATCAAGGCAGGAAACCGAGATACAAGAGAGCGCGGCCCGGGACACAAAAACGTGAAGGAGAGTGACAAATGTGAATCAATCCGCGAGCGCACGCAGAGCATGACGCGCCAAGGCCCCTACTCTCATGCATGTTCTCACTTTCCACCGCGACCACGAATGAAACCGCGTTCCCACAAGAAGCTGAAAGCGTTTGCAAGGAAAACGCGTGTATGGCGCATAAAGAGTAACATTTTGCGGAGCCGTAGTAACAGGGGCAAGTAGATAACCGGCAAGAAGAAACCGTCTAAGCGCTCGGCCAAGCATAGGTATCCCTATGGAAAGCCGCGATTTGACATAATGCAATTCAGAAGACGTAAAATCAAAAGGCCGGATAAAGGCGAACCTTACATCGAGCGTAAAGGAACATGGGCGCCCAAGGAACTAAACACTCGTGGAAGGTCTCATTTGCCACCACGAACAAAGAAAAAGAAAGGACGGTCCCATCGAAGGAGTTACGCGCTGGCAATGAAAAATGGTGACTGGCGCGCGAAGTGTAACGGTAGGGACAAGTCGTAAGTCAGAGAACTCAAATCGTTCTCATCTTGTTTCTCCCACAGAAACTGGAATGAGGTGTACAGATAGAAATAAATGCGCAGCTATAGTGAAGGAGGCACGTACCGCAGCTCCCGCAGTAGCGTTTGTCGTTTAACGGTCGCTAGAAGCGAGTCAAACGCGAACGCATGCGCACTAAGCCGTGCGTTCTGAGCAAGGCTGCTTTCGTCATCCTCGTGACTTAAGTTTTGTCAGTTCATGAACAGTTACCAAGTTCCCTCGTAGATCGGAGCAAAATTGGTGTCCTTTTTTGCAGCCTCAGTTCAGTGTTTTCGGTCACAGTGATTTCAGGGGACCAAATTTATTTTGTATTCATTTCATTCCGTGTGTTACATATGCTTGACACGTTGAGTCCAGATTTTAAGTTCTTTTTTTGCCCAACATGTGCCTCTTGTCGAAGAGGGGGCAAGAATATGGAGGCCGCTATTGCTAGCAGAGTTTTTATGGTTTATGGCCTTGGAGTCTGGTGTTTTGACGGGTCACAGAGGGCACTTGCTTTCGTTGGGGTTGCGTGTTGTCGGTCGGTTGTTGGCAAGATGCAGAACGATCAAACACCGGTGCTGAGAAGCAAGACCGTCAAAAGAACCGAGCGAGGCTGGTCGAGACACCTGGGCGACAAGGCAGCGGAGCAGTGATGTCCTGGCTGGACGAGTGGGACCTGTTCACGGAAGAGAGCGTGGAGCCACCTGCTGCTGAACACCGGACGAGAACTTGGAGGCACCTGGCGTACGAGCGCGCCCCGCATCTGAGCCAGGTGGAAGCAGCTCGTCTTCGTGACGCATTGTCTGGCGGCAGAGGTGCTGCTATGCCCGAGCATGCATTCTGATGGCATCCGTGGAAGCCAGCGTCGTGCGTCCGGAATTGCGCAAAGCAAGCCCGGACTCTCGAAAATGTCGCGGATTGCAGCATGATTTATCCAGGCTCGCCCGGCGGAATCCTCCCCCTCCCCCCTCGCAAGCGCTGGCTCGAGCCACAACTAGCGCTTCGCTGGCAGCCCTTTCCCGGCTGCAAACTTCGAACGGCTGAGCTCCTCTCGTCCATTCGTCAAATTCTAACTGTGACCAGTGCCTTGACCTGACTGGAGGGTTTGAACGGCTGGCTGCACTAACGATCACCGGAGTTATAAACGTCGAGCCGCGCCGGGCGGGAGCAGCTGACGAGAAGGCGAGCAGGCGGAGACATCAAGATAAAGAGACGCTCTCCGGGCGCATTGCCATGCCCCTTTGTGTGAGCCTGTTATGCTCTCCGCCCAAATGCCGATAATGTAACGCCCTTGTTTATACTATACACAAATGTTTCGTTGACTCACCGTCGCCTTTTCGTTTCGCCGTTCTGTTCTGCGCAGCAGTGGCAGCACGCTGTCATGCTTCAGTCCCAACAGGGATGACATCGGGTGGGGGCTCAATCCAAACATCGGACATTATGGTGTCAGAGCCGAGCTTTCTTCCCAGAAGGAATTTGAGAGGCGGGACAGCGCGTCCGCGCTAGCGTGGCTGCTGCCTCGCCGATATCGAATGGTCACATTGTAGCGTTGGAGCGCCAAAGCCCAGCGCGTCAATTTCGCCTCCTGCGGCACGGTGCTTGTCACGTACCAGAGCGGGTTGTAGTCGTTACTTCGGTCACCTGGGCTCCAAAAAACCCACATCTAAAACTTATTCTGGCCCCAGATCACCCCGAATGCCTCTCGCTCAGTCGTAGCCCACTTCATCTGCTTTGGAGTCAAGCGGTGACTCGCGAAGGCGATCGGAATTTGTGAGCCGTCCTCAGCCAACTGAGCCAAGCAAGCTCCAGCGGCGACTGACGATGCGTCAGTGTAAGGAATGTACTATTCCTCCGGTTGAGGTGTGGCCAACGATACAGCCATGCATAAAGCTTGTTTAAGGTTTTTGAAAGCCTTGTCTGCCTCAGTAGACCAAGGTATTCTATTCGGTACTTTTTTCCCAGTGAACTGCGCCAGCGGCCGGGATATTGCGACGAAATTATGGACATAGATTCGGTAGTAATTGCGCAGACCGAGAACGTTCGTGAAGTCTCTATTCGTAAGTGGGACGTGGAATCCT
Organism: Amblyomma americanum; assembly: GCF_052857255.1. NCBI lineage: Eukaryota > Metazoa > Arthropoda > Arachnida > Ixodida > Ixodidae > Amblyomma > Amblyomma americanum. Next base: position 149,988,313 of record NC_135503.1, read on the forward strand.
TCAATTGCCTTTGATTTCTCTGGTTCAGGACCCTATCTTCAGCTGCCCACCACGTGTCCTGGGTATTTTATAGAACTCTTGACGACCTGGCATTTTTCCGGGTTAACCCTTCAGCCTGCTCTAGTGAGCGTGGTAAACTCTGTATGTAGGTAACCGACTTGCTCTTCGAGGGATCGGCTAAAGACTACAATGTCGTCCAAATACGCGCATGCGTCTCTGTTGTGCTGCGCAAGCAAGCTGTTCATGTTCCTTTGAAACCTCGCCGCAGCGTTTTTCAGTCCGAAAGGCATCACCCGCCATGCGAATTGCCCGAAGTGTGGCACGAATGCCGTGTAGGCCTGCGACTGCACCGCTGGGGGATCTGCCAGTATCCGCGACGGAGGTCAATGAGCGTAATAAACATGGCGGTACCTACGCGCATGATAAGTTCCTGCGGACAGTCCATCGGATATGCGTCTCTTTCTGGCATTGCGTTATGAGCGCTGTAGACTAGGCACAGTCGCACGGATTCTACTTTCGGTACAGACATGGTTGAGTGCGCGAACGGTATCTCGCGAACGGTATCTTCCTTGTCACTTTTCTAAGTTACTGTAATTCACTTAGTCGAAATTTTCACTTCCTCTGTACCTCGTGAGGTGAGTATCTCAGGTGACGCAGTGTCGATGCCGCGCACCTCGTCTATCGATTCTGCATCCTCAGCCTCGTTGCCTGCCCGAACATTCTAGGCTCCCACTGCCCGTACGCAAAGCTCTGTTTTAAACGGCTCCTGAAACTGCTCCCACATGTCAGCGGACATTAGGCAGTCAGTACACGAAAGCTTATCTGTAAGCGCGCGCAGAGTATGGGCATGTCACCGTCCCCCTCCTGAATCAACGATGGCTCTCGAAGGAGAGCCACCTCACGGACCTTCTCCGCGGCTTTTCGAGCGTCGTGTCTGCCCATCTAGCTACACACAAGTAACTTGCGGTGAACCTCTTTCTGGCCGCCCCGTAGACCCTCTCCTAGGCTATTCGAGCATTGGGGTCTGCCCACTTAGCACCAAACAAGTGACGCCTGAGAAGCCTCGCGGCAGGAAAAAAATACGAAAATATCCCCCTTACTCTCCACGCTAAAGAAACTAAAAAAATTACAGCTGCCCCTGACATCAGTTCGCGGTTCCTAGTTCATCAAAAGTGGCGTCAGGGTTACTAGGTAACACTACATTTACTCACGGATTGGGCAACATAGCATAGCACACGTGCAGCGTGCACGACTGCTGACGTACAATGCGTAGACTAACATAGCGTAGCACACGTTAAACGTGCAGACCCACTCGCGTACAGTGCGTGAATTGCGCAACGTCACATAGCACATGTGCAACGAGCACGACCACTCACGTGCAGTGTGTGGATTTCGCAACATAGCGTAGCACACTCGCAACGAGTACGAACACTCGCGTACAGTGTGTGGATTGCGCAGCATTACGTAGTACACGTGCAGCGTGCACGGCCACTCATTTACAGTATGTACATTGCGGAACATAGCGCAGCACACGCTTAACGTCCACGACTGCTGACGTAATATGCGTAGACTGCGCAACATAGCGTAGCACACGTGCAACGTGCACGACCACTCACGTACAGTGTATGGATTGCGAAGCATAGAGTAGCACACGCGCAATGCGCACGACAGTTTACGTACTATTCGTAGACTGCGCAACATAGCGTAGCACACGTTAAACGCTCACAACCGCTCACGTACAGTGCGCGGATTGCGCAACATAGCGTAGGACACGCGCAACGTGCATGACCACTCACGAACAGTGTGTGGATTGCGCAGCATAGCGTAGCATACGCGCAACGTGCACTGCCTATCACGTACTGTGTGTAGATTGCGCAACGCAGCGTAGCATACGCGCAGCGTGCACGACCACTCACGTACAGTGTGTGGATTGTGCAACATAGCGTAGCACACGTGCAACGTCCAATACTGCTGACGTACAATGCGTAGGCTGCGGAACATTTCGTAGCACACGTTAAACGTTCACAACTACTCACGTACAGTGCGCGGATTGCGCAACAAGGCTTAGAACACGCGCAACGGGCACGACCATTCACGTACGGTGTATGGGTTGCGCAACACAGCGTAACACACGTGCAACGTGCACGACTGCTGGCGTACAATGCGTAGACTGCTCAACATTCCGTATAACCCGTGCAACGTGCACGACCGCTCACGTACAATGCGTAGACTGCGCGGCGGCTGCGTTTTTATGGAGGAAAAACGCTAAGGCGCCCGTGTGCTGTGCGATGTCAGTGCACGTTAAAGATCCCCAGGTGGTCGAAATTATTCTGGAGCCCTCCACTACGGCACCTTCTTCTTCCTTTCCTCTTTCACTCCCTCCCTTATCCCTTGCCTTACGGCGCGGTTCAGGTGTCCAACGATTTATGAGACAGATACTGCGCCGTTTTCTTTCCCCCAAAAAACAATTATTATTATTATTATTCATATTATTATTATTATTATTATTATTATTATTATTATTATTATTATTATTATTATCATCAATAAAGCCTAGCAAACGTTAAAGGTGCGCAACCTCTCACGTGCAATGTTGGGATTAGGAATTGCGCAACATAGCGTAGCACACGAACAACGTGCACGACCACTCACGCAGAGTGTGTGGATTGCGCAACATAGCGTAGCACACGCGCTACGTGCACGAGCGCTGACGTACAACGCGTAGATTGCGTAACATAGCGTAGCAAACGTGCAACGTGCGCGACAGCTGACATGGAATGTGTAGACTGCGCAAAATAGCGTAGCACACGTGCAGCGTCCACGATCGCTGACGTACAATGCGTAGACTGTGACGCGTAGTGTAGCACACTTTAAACGTGCACAACCGATCACGTACAATACTTGGATTGCGCAACATAGCGTAGCGCACGCAAAACGTGCACGACCACTCATGTACAGTGTGTGGATTGCGCAATATAGCTTAGCACACGTGCAATGTGCACGACCACTTATGTGCAATGCGTGGATTCAGCAACATAGCGTAACACACGCGCAACGTGCACGACCACTCACGTACTGTGTGTGGATTGCGCAACATAGTGTAGCATACGCGCAACGCGCACGGCGACTCAAGTGCAATGCCAGAAGAAACGCTGTACATTGGCGAAGAGCAAACAATAAGGCTCGGGTTTCTTTCCAACTGGCGGATCAACTCACGTTAGCTATATCAGATAAAAGGAACGATGATAAAAGGAACTGGTTGAAGTATGAATAACAGAACCAGAAAAAGCATGACATCAATGAAAGGGACCCAAATAGTAACCTTGCCCTGCATACTCGGAAGGACGAGTGCGCAGTAAACACTATGCTGGTCACTGTGATTGAAAGAGACAGAAACAAACTGGCCTATGAGATTAAGGACGATGCGGGACAAGCATGTTTTAGTACGGCTTCATTGAATCTGACATCCACAGAGAAGGAATTCCTGGGCAGCACATCGACGCAGAAGCTGAAATTTATCACCGTTTTTTGTGCAAAGAAGATTGTCAAGTAGCGCCTATATATGTTGTTGTCATCATGAATGAAGCCGTTAGTATCAGCGTTATTTGTTACTCTTACTTTTGTTTCCGTTTGTTCTCAAGTAAACGCTGAGCAAGCAAGAGAGAAAGCGCCTGACAAAAAAGCAAGAAAGCTGGCAGTATGCATAAATGGTATGGCAAGAAATGGTTTGGGCGTGTTTCAAAGCATCCCCTCCATATCAGACCGGGTCTGGTTTTCTTAAAGGGGTAGAGACACCACATTTTTGGGTTATCAGCTCTCGGTTGAACATAATGCGTAGTGATTCTGTAAGCATGGTACACGATGTTAGAAGCACGAATTCGTATTATATAATTAATATTCGTACTATTTTCACCCATCAGTTACGGTTTCGCTTTTAGTTGCCAGGGTTCTACTCGACGTCAAAACCCAGACAATGCGCTGTCACTTGGGCCCGGAAAACCGTGACGTCGAGTGGGCACGTCGTGTGCCTGACACGCACATGCGTAAACAGGGAGACGACGCAGAGACGGGAGCAGGGCAAGTCGCAAATTAATGGCCATGCCTGATTGTCACTGGCAATCCGCTATTACACTTATTTTTTCTGTTTCTTAACACTTGAGTCAGTTTCTACACCTATATCTATTTCAATTGAATCATTTCTCCTTGCCCCAAGAGACCAAGTTTACCTACCGGTTTTTTACTGTATTGTATCCATACTTTTTCCCCCTGACGAGTGAACTATAAATATGACTGACTCTTCTTGCCTTACAAGACTATAACCGCATATTCATTTTTGTTCTTATTAGTTCATAGAATTGGATTTGCATTCTTTCATGCCTTAAATCAAGGTAATTTTATGTTCTATCCATCAGGTTGCATGTTCTAGTTTATGTTCTATCTATTCATTTGTGCGGTATATACAAAATTTTATGTTGTATTTGAGTCTATGAAAATTGAGTTTATTTTTCAGGGTGTACTGTGAGCTGAACTGTGTATTACATCTTTTTTTCTTGCGTGGAAGTATTGCCGCTGTACCACTGCCAAGTGCATGGGGGCCTGCGGCTCTGTCAAGCTGTCATTTGTGACAGCTTTTACTGCCGGCCTCCAGTGTCGATCATGAACCCTACGACACAAAATAAAGGCATTATTATTATTATTATTATTATTATTATTATTATTATTATTATTATTATTATTATTATTATTATTATATTATTATTATTATATTATTATTATTATTATTATTATTATTATTATTATTATTATTATTATTATTATTATTATTATTATTATTATTATTATTATTATTAAAATGTCACATCGCTCTGTAGTCACTATTAATGAACACACATATTTTCATACGCAACAGTAAAATGGTAGAACAGCTCCCATGCATAAAGAGTGACCCCGGCCGAGCCAGTTTGTGCCAAGCATATGCGGGTACGATGACAAACATCGCTATACAATGGACTTCCTCAGTTGTATGCACTGCTACACGACTAACAGGCTCCCTAGTACGCCAAGCCACTCCCAGCAGTGCTCCAAGGCATCCTTCTGTTGTGATGTACTAGACTGAGAAGGCAGAGGCTGCCCGGGTTTCTCTATCATTTCTTTTGCCCTTAGGCACTGCACTTTCAAAACTAAGCTCTGGCACCCCTCTTTCAATCAAAATTCCTCTTAGTCGTTCGTACCTATAACACCCACTTAGAAGTGCTGCCGACTAACCATAGAGCAGCTCAGTAACAATGGTTACAATGTCAGGAGCAATTTCTGCTCCATGAAGGCATTGCAGTGCTAATCTCCTTATTATCACCTCCTCCCTGTATTACCAAAATACGCTTGGGAGAGAGAGAGAGGAAAAATTTTTGATATTTGGGCTCGAGGGCGATTCATTTTATTTAATAGCGCTAACGGTGGCATTCCGCGCACAGCACATTAGCGGAAGCCGGTGGTTGGGCAGAGGTAGATACAGCGAGGCCATCTTCATACGAAGCTCTAGTAAAGTCGCGGCGTTCACACCAGGTTTCAGAAGCATTTTTTCTCGTCCTCTTTTTACTTTTTCGGGGCTACTGTGATTTTTAGATAAGCAGCCAACCAAAAACATCTATCTACGGCAACATAAGAAAACCCAAGTAAACCAGATCTTCGAAAAATGCCAACCTGTGCTCCAAGACGAAAAGCATGGAGTCTCGTCTATGTCCGCGTACTCACAGGAGTCAGGAAGCCCGCTGACACCAGCGACGACGCACTGCGCAAACATTTTGCACAAGCTGACGCTGCAGCACGAACATGCACGCCAACAGACATCATTGAGAAAGCATGCGATACACACCTGACGCTTTGGGACTGTTGGTCGGCTCTGTCAGCTCTGCGCAGCGAGAAGACGCTGCACTGCTGCGTGGTAGTACAACGTTGGCATGGCGCTAGGGCTCAGGGAACGTTTTTCTCGAATGCCGAAGCTAGCAAGGTATGCCGGGTTGCACTCGTAGCTGCTGCTGTCAAAGTGTAGCGAGCAGATAACACTGTATACTTTCTCGGACTCCAATAGTGGCGCCCAGTTGCACGCACAAAATTTATCCAGGTTTGTTTCAGCGCGGCATCTCGAGGAAATTTATGAAACGCCGCTTCGGTGCCGGACTAGCTGAGGCCAAAGTGGACAACGCACGAAACCGGAGGCATGGCGATTGGTGTGCCTAGAAGCTCACTGTTCACGTAAACTAAAACGCCAGCAGGACTGCGTGACTGGCGGGCTCACTACAACAGCATGCGTTGACTCGTTCGTCATGAGCCGCTGCGTTTAGGAAAAGAAAGGATCGCGAGCAAGGCTGCTAAGCCGCAAAACCTCAAAGCTTTGCCCCTACGTCAGAAAACTGTGCAATGACGTAAAAAATACCTGATATGTTTTCTTCTCCGTCCCTACGTCACGTTGTTGCACTAGCGATGGGTCCGACTTCCAAAAGAGAGTATTTTCACAAACCTTAAAATGAGATTAAAATATATTCTAGACCTCCCTTGAGTTTAATACTTGGCTCCTATGGTGCTCACATACCAAGGAAACGTATGACAGTCTTTGTACAGCCTTGAAATTTGGTGTCTATACCCCTTTAATCGCGCATCCCTCTTTCTATTAGGTAGGGCTGGAATTCATTCGTCTGCAAAGACTTTTCAGTTTATAAGGGGCAATCATCATGACATTCACGCCAGCTTCTCGACCAATTCTTTTCAGGTGGATGGAAAACTTAAACTTACGGTATTGCTACCATCGGCCTCCTTTCATTTTTTTCCTTGCCTCATCTACCTGCTCGCCATAGCCTGCATCAGCTGTTTTTCATCGGTTTAGCAACAGACACACACAGGTACATGCGCCCAGAATAGTTTTCTCAACATAAAAATTACAACAATGCCTAAATACTGGGCAGCCTAAGTATGTAGAGAAGAAGTGAAGTATGTGTTTTTTAGTTCCAAGTGTGACCTGCACAATGCACTCCTCAGTGCATAGCTGCTCTACTACTCAGAGAGGAAATCCACGTTTTTCGTGACTTCGCTTTTACGGAAACTTTTTTGGACACATGTGTGATGGGTAACGCGATCTCCCAAGCTGTTCTATCTGGCGAAGAAAGCTCACTTCAATTTTGTAAATGCAGAATTTTTTAAGGCGTTCTTCACGCACAAGTTCAGAATAGCCTTCTTGGTCAGGTTCCAATGAACGGATTATATGGCATTGTCGATTTCTCCCCTCTAGGCTCATAGGCCCACCAAGCATGCCCTCAAGTGAACACAAGTCGCAGGTCTAAAAATCTCAAAAGTCCTTCAGCAGGAAGGTCGTGGGTGAAAATAAGCGGCTGCAAAGCTTGCACAAAGCGACCTACCTCCTCTATTATTCTTTCTAGAGTATTCGGACCTTTGCTGTCACAAAGAACAAGGTAGTCATCAACGTACCCAGATCATAGACAAGCACGAAATTCCACTTATGCGTCTTAAAAATATAATTACAATTTAATTCTACACTCACACTGAGAAATCCTGGAGACATCTGCATACTAGAAACAACGTGCTCTTTCCATTTGCGCACTGCAATGAAGGAAATATCTGGCAACTTCAAAACACAAAATCTGTGTATTGAAGGCCTCCACAACAATATACTCGTGTGAATCTGGGGTTCGTATTGCGATTGCACTTTCCACGTGTAAATAAGAATATTTCTAAGTTATACCGAGAGGCTCAACCAAAAGCACATACACCAAAAGGGGCGCATCATAGCCTCAGTTGCTCTTAAGCCATTAAAATCAATATAACACACCCCAACGGTGTCATGACTGTGAACTTATGCGTTCACCAGCTCGTTGATTGTGGCGATGCATTATTAAGCTTCACCGGCAGAGCATCGAATACTGCCATAAAGATATATTTTCAACTTGCTCATGTTTGTAACTGTAGTCAGCGTCACACCAACTTTGTTTTGCAACGCCGCAGTCTAATCGTGACTGTCAAGAATAACAGTCGCCAAAAGGCATTCAAGCAGACTAAAACCAATTACCATTCCGGGACTCGCGTGGGTTCCTTCTTCATACCTGAAACATACAAACCGGTCGGCCTTACTTATACTTGCGATTAACGCCGTAATGAGCATGCGTATGCTTCAGCCAAGGGACCCTCATGTCGGATTAGGAGCGTGAGGGGTTGACTAGGTGTGGAATGAGTCTAGGAGTTGGCGCAATGATAATGATTTCTCGGTGGCTATGATTGTGAAATGGTCGACTTGGAATCAGGCAAAATCACTGCCACCGACAAAGCATTCTCGTGTCGCCTATTCTTTGAGTCTTTCCACATCTAATAAACATCGCACATCCTTAATTGGAGGCGTGGGCTCTTTCCTGAAGCATATGCATGATTATTATGGCGATCATAGCAGGTATAATTACGGCCGAACCGCCTTTTCGTTCAATATGTGAACAAGAGACCCGTACGGCTCCCAAAAGGTAATTTGTTTATGCCCATTTTTCTTCTTTTTAGCGACAGTTAGTTATAGTCATAATTTTTTTTCGCCACACGACATTTCGTCGAACATTGGACTTGTCATATATAAATTCTCATAAATTCTTCTCATATACAACAACGGTGCTGTGCATTGTCAGGAAAATGAACCTAACAAACTGAATATTTTTCTCTTCCCTTTATGCGCGTTAAGAACTGCCAGTGCATCTCTGCTTCTCTAGAAGAATACACCGCACTCCAATTCACAAGGCAGCATCAAAGCATTTGTGTTTTGCTCTCCGCTCCATTAATCAGCATCGCTTGCAAAAATAGTGCCCCAAATAGGAAATGAAGAAGGAAGAACGCAAGAACCAAAATATGATACTTGATTTAATCTTCAGACACTGAAAATAGGCGACCATTCTCGGCGCCCATTTCTCCCTACAGCTCTATTCCACAAACAGCTATTGATTTCCGCGCGATGTTCATGCAGCACCAACTATGGCTTTCAACGGAACAGCCTGCATAGAAATTACCGGGTTTTCTTTTCGAGAGCTAGCCGCGCTACACTATTTGCTGTTAATGCCGGCGCAATAAGTGAAGCAAATAATAATAATACCTGAAGTAAACACTTTCGGAAGGCACAAGTTTTAAAACGTGCCTGAAAAGCTCGTCCATTTTTAGCCGCAGCATTTCAGCAACAGCAGAGAGACGCACAGCAACCAACCGACAAACACGAAGGAAAAAACAGGAATTTATTCGTCTATGTGAAAATCTGGGCTTGCATTTGTAGCACACAACTCTGGCCTCGATTAAAGCAGTCTTGCTCAATGTTTGGAGAGGCACATAAGTAGTTCTTGAAACACTGTCTTGAAAATGCACCTGGCTGCAAACCAAAGGGTTCTCTTTTTTCCGAGTGACATTTTATGCTGCCGCGGTTTAGTAGAGATTATTTTGGGTCTAAATAGTGACACAATCGTGTAAAGAAATCACTAATTTGTAGTCTACACCTGTTGTCGCTGCAGGCTCCAACATATGAATGCGCACAGACATATTTTCAGTGCTGGGCAATGCAGGCCTTCTCTAATGACTGCTGGATTTCAGTAAACCAATTCATGTGACAATTATATTTTGCCGTTCCTGCTTGCCTTGACACAATCCTGATCTGGAACAAGTTTGCGCCCCCTTGCTTAAAAGATATAAGTGACACGACATCCTTGTCTGTATGTTACACACGGCAGTTACAGCAGCAAAAGCACCTTTCGATTGCTAAGAACGCACAACTTCCAAAAATAAGTGGTATGGCACCTAAATGTGTACTATCTCGAGAAATAGCTATACAAAATTGAATAAATTGTAAAAATCAACCGGCGTTGCGTCAGATAGATTGATTTCTTTTAAATTCCTTGACCTTATTGGCAACCACTAGCGTTCCAGGCAGGCGCGTGTACTCCAAAGCTGTTTTGGGTGTAAAGGAATTTTGGTAAGACTACTGATGCGTACAATTAGCGAGAAACGCAGGTAATCCTGCATTTACATCGCGGGGAACAGTTTGCATGCCAGAAAAACTGGAGTTTTTTTGACAAGCGTAAGCTGTTCATTAGGGCCAAGAAAATTGCCTTCGATTCAAAAGGTGCAAAAAGCGATACAAAGACCAATGGTAATATGAAGAACGGAAGTTAAAAAAAAATAATTGAGATTTGGCTCACGAAAGCAAGCACTCATCGACGAACGTTGGACGCAGTGAAATACTAAGCATATGATTTGGTAAAAAAAAAAACACTGCTCGTCTCAAAAGCCTTAACTTAAAGGTATTTGTTTTGTAATCGTACTTCTAAACCGTTTTATTGTTATTTTTCTTTAGTTATTCATTCGTAGTTTTCATTCAGTTCAATATTCTACATTATTGCCTCATGACATCCTTGTCGAAATCAAGGAGACGAAATGCGCTTCGGCAGGGCGGGTAAAGCGAAGGCAAGATATTCGATGGTCGTTGAGGGTAACGAAGTGCATACTAAGAAAAAACAAGTGGGAAGGGGCACAGGGAAATAAACATACGTGGGCAGATGAGATTAGTATGTTTGCTATAATCAACCTGCAGAAGCTGGCACAGGTAAGAGCTAATAGACAGAGATGGTAAAGCACTTTGTCCTGCCATGGGCGTTTTCAGGCTTATGATAATGTCTCTTTCCCTCCCAATCTCTTCGGTGTGGTGGCTATAAGAACTTAAAATAGTGCATTTTGCTTGACTAGTTATTACATACTGAGGACTGTATATTGTATACATTGCCACATGTATCTATGCCTTTCGGGCTCACCGGTGGTAATGTGGACAAGCGAGAAAAAAAATGGAAAGCCATGTTTTAGACAGTTGTAAACGCACTTCTATCGAGCGGATGCTCGGCACGTCAGCGTAACAATACAAATTTCACATAAGACATGGAAAGAACGAACCTAGAACAAGAGAGTTGAGAGAAGATAGTAAAATAAACTTCTTTCGCCATTTCGACCTGTGGAAGCCCTAATGCATGAGAAATTCTTACGGTGTCTTCGACTGGTCGCTCCAGCGATCCGTTTAGGATCGGCCAGAGTATGAGCCGCTCTTGCTCTGAGCGCATAGCGAGACTAGTCAAGCCGAATGGTCAGCGAGTTTTCAGAGCGGAAGCGCAGGAGGCAGAAAAAGGACGTAACTTCCGGAACAATGACGCGGCATCGCTGCTGATACGTGAACAGTAGCCGGCCCTAAGGTCCCTTGATTGCCTTTAGCCGCACGTGGTCGCACACAGTTTGCATCGCGGTCACCGCTTAGCCTGTATCGATCCCTGCCCCGGCTTTCCGTCCCACGGAACGCTCATTTTTCGAACATCGCCTTGTGGATAGCACTGTCGTCCTCGTCAGCTGCTGCTGCAATCGCTGTTGTCAGGCGACAGCAACACAGACCGCGTTCCTAGCGTATATGCTTATCCGGCGTGTCTTGAAAATTTTACCTCACACAGCGCGGCACCCGCAAAACACAACGCAGCAAGCGTGACTGCGTCAAAAGCCTACACTTGCTTCTGCTTACACGTAGGGGACGCCGAGGCCTCGCACCGCTTTCGCGAAATGGCGGAAGTGGCTCTGTCACGTGGACTCATCTCGGAGCCGCTCCGACTTCTTGCTCGGAGCGCGTCGGAGCGCTCTGAGCTGGAGGCAAGCGCTCGGAAAGAACCAGCCGAATGCAGTCAGAGCGCCCGGTTTCGACCAGCCGAATGTGCGGTCGCCTCTCGGAGCGCTCTAGAGCGATCTAAAGCGACCAGTCGAAGACACCATTAAAAAACGCGTCACCGTATACTCTGCGACAATATTTTTTTCCTACTGAACAGCAGCGCAACAATACAAGAGAACGTTAGTCAGGGTTTTTTTTTTTGGCAACAGAGCGAAAGCCACGGTGCCTTCGCAGTGCAATATAGTCCAGTTTCTAATAATAATAATAATAAATGGTTTTTGGGGAAAGGAAATGGCGCAGTATCTGTCTCATATATCGTTGGACACCTGAACCGCGCCGTAAGGGATGGGATAAAGGAGGGAATGAAAGAAGAAAGGAAGAAGAGGTGCCGTAGTGGAGGGCTCCGGAATAATTTCGACCACCTGGGGATCTTTAACGTGCAGTGACATCGCACAGCACACGGGCGCTTTAGCGTTTTTCCTCCATAAAAACGCAGCCGCCGCGGTCGGGTTCGAACCCGGGAACTCCGGATCAATAGTCGAGCGCCCTAACCACTGAGCCACCGCGGTGGGTTCTAGTGATTAGTTTTCTCTTCTAACATCGTATTTGATCAATACTTGCTACTTAAGACATAATTTCGACGAAACTGAGACCATTCAAAGTTGAAAGTCTAGGCAAAAAACTGTGCCTAAGATTAAAGGTACAAGAACATCCATTGAAGACGCCGGCTTTCTCGGCAACTGACTGGAGGTAGCGGGGCGGCAGAAACCCGCCACGTGGCCGGACATATTGTTTTGTGGCCGACCTATTTCACGGAACGACACTGTTACGGACACTCTGCCTCCTGTTTTTAACCTTCATTGCCAAGACAAGTTTTCACCGGCTATAGCGGACATATTATTGTGCCTTGTTTTATGGATTTTTAAAAAGGCTTCAATCACGAAATGAATTCATATTCCCTAGACTCTATTAGTGTGGTTGTTGTTAACGGCTCTCGATTTCTGACCTTTTCAGGACCTTCATTATGCACCATTATACCTGGGGGACACTTAAGCTCGACATTTTCAGGACCTTCATTATGCACCAATATACTTAGGGGAGACATAAGCTCCGCCTTTAAAGGTGTGATGTGATAGCGTTAATGGTTCCGTCACCGACTTCACTTGATCTCAATAGCATATTTTCTGATCACATGCTCTAATATTACTTTCCCCATACTTTGCTAGAATTGACACTTAAATTTTTTTTTCCCGCGTGCCATCAGCAAGAGGAATTCACTGAAACGATGTGAGCGCATAGTAATTTTGGATGCATTCTTTTCTTTAGTTGTTCCTTTTTAGCGATAGCTACATCACGGTAACATTTCGGGCCTTGAGCGCGGCCGCGCCGCCATCAGTGGCTGAATCACTACGCTCTCAAGTGGTTGGTCACTTGGTGCGGAGCAGCTGCCAGCGGCGTGGCTGATCACGTGGTTGTCACGTGGTTGGGGACGTGCCCAACCACGTGGCGCGGCGCGCCGGCGAAACCGAGCTGCAACATCTGTGCGCAAGCGCCGTGTCAAGTGGGACGAAGATGAAGAAGGAACGCCCAGCGAAACACAGCGGCGAAAGACTGACTTTGCAATTAAACTCGGCAAGTTCCACCAGGCCAGCTGTAGCTATCGCGTTAGTCCATGTTCAACCAGAGCTAAACCAACGCCATTTTTTTTTTACTTCTTGCCCTTCTCCTTAGGTGTAGAACATGATCTGGAGTAGGAAATAAATAAATAAATTGTAAAGAAGACGACGAGCATACGCGCGAGCTGCATGGTCATCGCCTGGCACACGCTGTTCTGTTCTGGCACACGCTGGCTGTTCTGTTTACGTGGCTCAGCTACCCAGGCTGCGGGGAAGTGGCTAACTACCTGGTGGTGTTGCGTTAGCTTGCTAAATTTCTCCTTCTTTTTGTCTGTGCCTGTTTGCTCCTGTTCTGTGGTGATTGAGTGCGGGACGAGAGCTTAATGTCTACTTCTTCTCCTGGCCAGGGGTTTTCCCTTGGTCGGCATCTCTTCCTAAAGACCAGCTCCCAATTTATCTCTTTTTCCGCAGCGGTGTTTCAAGCATTCCAGTCGCATTAGTGCCTTCCGATGGAGGTGCTATCCGACTGAACAACCCGGGGGCAGTGCAGGCGGCCCTTCAGACCACATCGAACCACTTTATGCACATTACCGATGTCCGGCAGTTCGGCAGGGGTGGTATTTTGTGCCGGTCGCCGGATAAAGACTGTATTGAAGATCTTCTAAAGTGTACGACCTTCGCCAGCCACCCGGTGAGCGCATTCATTCCGCCTCATCTAGCATGACCCAAGGGCTTGGTCCGAGGGGTCGACTCTCGATTGAGCCCTGCGGAAACGCTTGAGAACCTCTCGCCTGCGGGAGTGATTGCTCTCCATCGACGCAGCAGGATGGTTGACGGAGTAAAAATTCCTACGGAGTCCGTCATTGCCACATTTGCAGGAATATTTTGCCCGTCAGAGATTAAGGTGTGGCCATTGGTTTTTCGAGTAGATGCCTTTAACTCTCGGCCCCTTCAGTGTCAAAACTGCTGGCGATTTGGCCACAGCAGCAAAGCCTGCAAATCGGCCTTACGCTGCTGTGCCTGTGGGGAACGTCATTGCAGAGAGGAATGTCCTGAACAGCAAGAGAAATGTTTGTGTAGCGGTGCTCACCCTGCTGATTCGCCTGACTGTCCTGGACGAGCACAAGTAGTTCAGGTGCTCGAGCTTATAGACAAGCGCAGATGCACGCGGAGAGAGTCTTTTGCCGCAGTCAAGGAGAGAGCCTCAGCCTACTCTAGTGTGGCCGCAAAATGCCCACCCATAATGGATTCTAGTTGGTCCCAGGCTATTACAGCGGCAGTTGAGAAAGCTGTGACAAATGCAATGGATCGCGTTATGGAAACCGTGTCCGCGTGCATTTCGCAGGTCATAGCTGCTCAGATGACCAATCTTCTGCAGGCATCCACCGCTCCGCTCTTGTCTTCTTTGGCTTCGGAAGCTACCCCTCCTTCTGTAGTAATCGATTCCGCTCCACAGGGCCAAAAACAATGTGAGCAACAAAAGACCTCTCAGGCCTCTCCTTCGAATAGCATTACGGACGCATCCTCTATGGATTGTATGGATATGGAGTCTGATCTGCGCGATCAGAAACGAAGTGGGTCTCCTCTGAATATTGCAGGTGCATCTTGCCCCCTATCAAAGACAAAGAAAAGTAACGCAAGTCAAAACGCTAAGACCAGGATTCTAGAAAAGGCAGTCGCGGCTGCGGCACTTCCGCCAAGATAGGGTTCTTAAGTGTACTCCAGTGGAATTGTCGATCTATATTCTCAGCTTCAATAGATTTAAATTGCCTATGCAATCAGCTTCTACCAGATTTAGTTGTTTTACAGAAAACATGGCTAACTTCAAATTTCAATTATCATCTCAAGGATTACCATCCGTTCCGGCTTGACCGGTCATCACGAGGGGGAGGGTTGTTAGGTGTTCATATCTACAAAGTTTTGCCACAGGGCATGCATTTCTTTTCAATATGCGGACAATGAACGTGAAATCCTTGCGGTTGACCTCAGTGTCCCAGGACAACAGCCCTTTACGGTAGCTAATGCATATTTCCCGTCTGGTGTGCGTGACACTCGGCCCCTTGACTCACTCATGTCTAGTAGCCGGTCTCAGGTTCTATTACTTGGCGACTTCAATTCGCACCATGTGACTTGGGGGTTTGAAACAGACAGCTTTGGTTCTAGACTATTTGATTGGGCTTCTGGCAACAACTTGATCTGCAACAATTCCGGATTGCCTACGTTTGTTCGCAGTCAATGCCGCTCTGCCTTGGATTTAACTTTTTCCTCCCCAGGAGTCTGTTATGTCTTGGGTGCCTGTCGACTGTGCAACAAACAGTGATCATCTACCGATTAGTTTCAAGTTTTCGTGTAAATTAACTCTTCCTGAGCGACATCAGCGCACGTTATTAAATTACAATTGCTTTAAAGACACGCTAAAATCAGCCCTCCAAATCACTTCAGACACTCGCGCTCAGAGCAGTGCCGAAAGCAAGGCTGCACATCTATGTTCAGTACTGGACCATGCAAGGCAAAAGTCTGAATTTTTGGTTAAGAGAACAAAGGGTAAAATCGCGAACAATTGGTGGAATGCTGAGTGCACGCGTGCATATAGACGACGGAAAGCAGCTTGGAAGAAACTTCTCATCAATCAATGCCCAAAAAATTGGCTGGATTATATGTATGTTGCAGCAACATTTAAGCGCACTGTCGCCCGTGCAAAGGAGGAGTATAATACAAATGATTTCCTTTCCCAATCGGGAAGTAAACGAGCTTTGTTTAATTTCATGAGGCGCAACAAGGTGATTCCTCCGGCTGCCAACATTGAATCCCTCGTTCAGTCCCCTGCTGACATCGCAAAGGCCTTAGAGGATATTGCGTGTGGCCTAGATCTTCGCTTTACATCTGCTTTACCTTCTCCTACTATATTCACATGCACCTCAAGTGATTTCACTGAGGTCTCTATGCCTGAGCTGTCGCAAATTGTTCTGCGCTTATCCCCAGCGGCTCCTGGCCCCGATAAGGTCACGTCATCTATGATCAAAATTTTGTTCAATGAATCTCCTGCAGACCTGTTGGCTCTAATTAACCATTCTATTAAAGGTCCTTGGATACCGCATGAGTAGCGTCTTGCTGAAATAGTTCCATTGCTTAAAAAGCAAGGGGAGGGCTTAACTTTAGACGATATACGCCCTATTTCGTTAACATCGAACCTAGTGAAATTGGTGGAAAGGGTCCTTCTCAGCCGTGTCATGTCATTCATTTCAGAAAATGCTGTATTGAATCCATGTCAAATTGGTTTCCGGTCAGGTTGTTCAATTTGGTGTGCTCATACTGACCTTGAGCGTCGTATTAAACTAGCTCGCAATAGAAAAAAGTTTGCTGCGCTTGTCACCTTGGATGTCAGTAAAGCATACGACAGCGTGGAGCACTCGACTCTATTACTAAGATTACAGGAACTCAACTGCCCAAGCTATTTTGTAGCCTGGATTTCTGTTTTTTTTTAACACAGAGAATTTTACTGCTGCCAAAATGGTGTTTGTTTCTTCAAGGAGATTTCCACAGACAAGAGGTGTTCCGCAAGGATCAGTTCTCTCACCTGTTCTTTTTAACATTTTTCTAAGCTCAATTCCATGCATTCAAAATGTGAAAACTTATGTGTACGCCGACGATATTGCATTTTTTGCATCAGCAGGTGACATTCACACTCTTTGTCGAACCCTGCAAAATTACCTCAATGTTCTTGACAACTGGCTAGGAAGAATTCATCTGTCCCTTAATGTGAAGAAATGCGCATTGTTAGTATTTCCAGTTTCTGTTCCTGCAAATATCTGCCTGGTCTATAGAAATAACATAAAGCTCAAGTTCAGACGGTGAAGTATTTCGGTGTAATATACGACTCTACTCTCTCCTGGCGGCCACACATTGAGAAAGTTTCTGCAAAAGGAGTTCGGGCCATTGGCATCCTGCGCAGGCTTTGTAGTGCTAGGTCTGGCATGAGAAGGCATACGCTTTTGATGATTTATAAAATATACGTCCGCCCAATTTTGGAGTTCGGGTGTGTTTTATTCTCAGGAGCTCCTGCCTATAAACTTCGCCCTCTTGTGCTTTTGGAGCGTGAGGCGTTGCGCCTTTGCCTGGGGCTTCCAAAATATGTCGCCAATGCTGTTCTGCACCTTGAGGCGCGAATGCCTTCGTAATCAGCTAGGTTTCGCCTTTTAACAGTTCAAACATTTTTAAAATTGTGCGACTCACCTCTTCACGCTTCCAGTATAATATTTCTCAGTCAACCTTCCGACTTTTTTAGTGCTGCCTGGTCTCGATTTCATACCCCGCAGATATGTTACGTGCAGTCCCTCCTTGATCGCATAAATATTCATTTCACAGATGTCCGCCAAATATACAACTCCTCATCTGTCCAGATTGAATTCGATGACATTTTTCCATCGAATGCAAAGCTGCAGCCCTTCCCGCTTCTTCAGGGTCTATTGCAGGACCACCTAAGGTCCTTTCCCTCTCATGTTCTTATTGCTACCGATGCCACGCAGGATCGCGAAAAGGCAGGTGTGAATTGTTTCACCTTCACTGGATTGGTATTTTTCTCTCCGTCTTCCTGACTTCACCCCAATTTTTCTGGCTGAATTATTAGCAGTAATCTTAGCCTTACGAAAATTAGAATCTACCGTTTCCCAGGCGTGGTTATGACAGATTCTCTGTCCATTTGCTCTTCCTTATCCTCACCCACTGACTCTCGGCCATTACGCCTCTTTAAGTTCCTGATTCCGCTCCATCTAAATTCGGTAAGGTTGCTTTGGGTACCAGGTCACATGGGCTTTCACTTAAATGAGGTTGCAGATTCCTTAGCAAGAGCCTCTCTCAGCGGCCCAATTGTTGCTGTCCTACCATCGTGTGTATATACAGCTGCGGTGAGGTTTCGCAGCTACACAATATTTCAGGAATTTGCTTTCTCGGCTCTTACATCATCTCCCGAGTATCAGCATCTTCTGCATCCTTGGAGTAGCAAAAACTGGCGCTCACGCAGACTAGAGGTCTCTTTCACGCGCTTGCGTTGCCGGGTTCCCCTTCTAAATTTGTACCTTCACAGATCTGGCCTGGCAGCTTCCCCACTGTGCCCTTTTTGTGCCGAACCTGAGACAATAGATCACTTCCTGCTGTTCTGCCGCCGCTTTTCTCATTTGAGGAAGCGTCTTTTGCAAATTCCATTTCATCAACGGGGCTTGCCTGTATCTTCCGCGGTTGTTCTTTCCATTGGCGCTTCTTTGCTTCGACGAAGCGACAGGAGTGTGGGCTCTGCTGTGCAAAATTTTCTTCAAGAAACGCAGCGACTCCCATTCTAATTTCTTTTTCCCGCTCTCAGTCAGTACGACATTGCAACATTACAGGCGTTGTGTACTATTATGCACATTATGCAATTGTCCCGTCTTCGATCTCCAAGTTAACTGGACCCCTTTCCTTCCCTCTTCCAATCTATCAGACTACATACTATTGCCACTGCTTTCCCCGTCAAAACTTTCCTGTATCCAGTAATTAACCGCCTGTGTCTTGGCCACTCCCCCGTAGTGGGTATCTGCCAGCAACGTCTGAGGCCTTCCTTCCTTCCTGGCAAACGCTCTCGGCTGGACTAGCTGACCCGCTGTTGGCCCTGCTCCCGTTAGAAAGCTGCTCAGAATAAACCCCACCTTACATTTGGTGCAGCTGCGGGGTAACGTCCTCTCGCCCTGGTACTCCGCAACCGAACGCTACCCCTTACCGCGATGCCTAACCACCAAGCCGTCCAAGTGAGCCCGGCCGCCGTCATCTGTGCTGGTTCTCTCCGCCAGCGAGACCCCGCTATCTTCAGTGGCACGGACGACCATGATGTTGAGGATTGGCTCGCATCGTATGAGCGGGTGAGCGCATACAAGTGGGACGCGGAAACCAAACTGAACAATGTGATTTTCTATCTTACGGGCGTTGCGAATCTGTGGTATCGGAACCACGAGGCGGACATTACATCATGGTCTGTTTTCAAATCTAACTTCTCAGAGGTATTCGGCCGCCCGGCAGTCAGAAAACTTCGTGCCGAAGAGCGCTTGCGTGCGCGGTCACAGCAGGTTGGCGAGAACTTCACGAGTTACATCGAGGATGTCGTCGATCTGTGCAAGAGGGTGAACGCTCAGATGGCCGAAGCCGACAAGATCAGGCATATTCTCAAGGGCATTGATGACGACGCCTTTCAGATGTTGTTGGCGCGAGACCTGCGCACCGTCGCGGAAGTCGTCGCCCTGTGTCAGAGCTTCGACGAACTACGCAAGCAGAGGGCTCTGACACGCGAACACACCACAAACGTCGACTCGCTTGCTGGCCTTAACGATGCAAGAGACCAGTCATCGCTCCTACCGCACATAAAGAGCTTCATCCGAGAAGTTGCTCGCCAGCTCTCGCTTATTTCCCGCAATCAAGAGCCATCACCACACATAACTCCGAATTTGCGGCACGTCATTCAAGAACAGTTCGCTGAAGCTTTCCCGTAAGCCCCTCAGCCGAGACCTCTTGCGGCCCCGCTGACATATGCGGACGTTGTTGCGCGACCTCTTCCACCTACCTATGCTCCGCCTCCTGGTCCCGTTCGAGAGCCCGCTGCTTTTATTTCTCCGCCTGCTCATCTGCAAACCTCCTTGGGCACGCCTGATAATAATTGACCGCCTGCTCAACTGGTAAACTCCTGGCGCACGCCTGACAACCGCCCGATCTGCTACTTCTGCGGCTTGCCGGGTCATGTGGCGCGGCTTTGCCGTCGACGCATGAACATCTCACAAACACCTCCTGAAGTTTCCGGTTACTGGTCCCAGCGTCAGTACTCACCTCCTGCTGAGCCGCCCCTAAGCAGTTCTCTGTCTCCTGAGCGCACCTCCTTCTCTGGACGCCGTTCGCCTTCTCCACGTCGGCGCTCCATCTCTCCGATGCGACGGCGTCCCTCGACCACTCAAGAGGAAAACTATGTGCCGCAGTTCCTGAGGCGAGAACTGCGCAGTCGTCGAAATTTGAAAGGCTTCGTCTGTCGGCCGCCAATTTAACTGAAGTTTTTGTAGAGGGCGTATCTGTAATGGCGCTTGTGGACACCGGTGCTGCGGTTTCTTTCATGGATGCAGCGCTTTTCCGATCTTTGAAGACAGTGAAGACGTCCCTTTCTGGCCTGTCGTTTCGAACTACAAGTGCGCACCTCATCCAGCCGTTAGCAGCGTGCACTGCTCGAGTAGTCATAGCAGACATTCTATATTTGGTTGAGTTCATCGTTCTGCCGTCATGTTCGCATTCGATCATCTTGGGCTGGGACTTCCTATCGCTTCATGACGTGGTCATCGACTGTGCTCGGACTCAAGTAGCGCTCTCCACGTTGCCGAATCCCGTGCCAGAGACTGAAATTTGCGGTGCCCCTGTTCCTGCTAAAGCTTTTGTCGCCGACAGTACCGATATTCCTGCGTGCTCTTCCGTGACTGTGCCTCTCTGCTGTGCTTGTGTTCGCGATGCCAGTGTCCTCTTCACGCCGTCTCCTACTTTTCTGCGTCGCCATTGCTTGCCGCTGCCTTATTCCCTGCTCACTTTCTCCGCCGGACTCACCGCACTGTGGGTCTTCAACCCGTTTTCAAGCCCCTTCACTTTGCGCAGTGGAGAATGCGTCGGCACCGTGCAGCTCTTTGATTCTGTTTTCAACCATCCCGACGCTGCTGCAGAATCACCACCGGTCGCCATGGACGCCCTCAGCTCACCTACTCCTGCGCCCGCCCCATTGTTGACCGACCTATTCCTTCGCTCTATCGACGCCACTCTACCTCCACCTCAGCGAACCCAGCCTCTTGCGCTACTTGAGGAGTTTCGCTCGTCCTTCGATTGCCACCAAAGTGGTTTGGGGCGCACGTCAACTGTCGAGCATCACATTGACACCGGCGCCCATGCCCCTCTGCTACCGCGCCCATATTGTGTTTCCGCCGCTAAACGAAGAGTTATTGAAGAACAGGTAGACACCATGCTTCAGAGCTGCGTTATTCAGCCTTCCACCAGCCCCTGGGCTTCCCCGGTTGACCTGGTCAAAAAGAAGGATGGCTGCGTTCGAGTTTGCGTCGATTACCACCACATTAATAAGATCACACGCAAAGACGTCTACCTTCTGCCCCGTATTGATGACGCCCTGGACTGTCTACCGCGCAAGGCGCGGAGCTCTTTTCTTCCCTTGATTTGCGCTCTGGGTATTGGCAGGTCCCAATGGCAGCTGCAGATCGTGCCAAAACCGCGTTCGTGACACCTGACGGCCTCTGCGAGTTTACCGTCATGCCTTTCGGTCTGTGTAACGCTCCTGCTACTTTCGAGCGAATGATGGATACCGTTTTGCGTGGCCTCAAGTGGAAGACGTGCGTGTGCTACCTGGACGATATCGTTATCTTTTCACCTAACTTCCAAACGCATCTATCTCGCCTCCGGGACGTCTTGACATGCCTCACAAACGCAGGCCTGCAGCTAAACTTAAAAAAAATGCACCTTTTCCGCCCATGAACTGAGAATTTTAGGTCACGTTGTGTCGAAAGACGGTGTACGCCCTGACCCAGCGAAACTTCGTGCCGACACTGAATTTCCTAAACCTTCTACCACTAAGGAACTTCGCAGCTTCCTAGGGCTCTGCTCTTTTTTTAAGCGTTTCATTCGCAGCTTTGCCTCATATTCTGCCCCTTTGACTCAGCTGCTCGGCGCCAATGTTGATTTTTCGGCTTGGTCACCCGCCTGCGACGACGCCTACACCCCCTTACGTCGTCTCCTCACGGCACCTCCCATCTTGCGTCATTTCGACCCGGCGGCCCCGACTGAAGTTCACACGGATGCCAGTGGTATTGGTCTCGGTGCAGTGCTCGCTCAGCGCAAATATGGATACGACGAATATGTCGTTGCCTATGCCAGCCGCACACTTACCAAGGCTGAGTTTCACTACTCTGTGACTGAAAAAGAGCGCCTTGCCATTGTGTGGGCCTTAGGCATGTTTCGCCCTTACGTGTACGGCCGTCCTTTCGACGCCGTTACAGATATCACGCCCTTTATTGGCTTTCCTCTTTGAAAGATCCTTCCGGCCGCCTTCCGGATGGGCGCTGCGTCTTCAAGAATACAACATCCGAGTCGGGTACCGGTCGGGCCGCAAACATCAGGACGCCGACGCCTTGTCTCGCTCCCCGCTCCCCGCTGAACTTGCCAGCCTCTGCGAAATCGGAGCCCCTGAGCAATCTCCCACCGTCAGTGACATGCCCTCTGAACAGCGCAAGGATCCATGGATTCGTGCTCTTCTGGACTTTCTCTCCGACCCTTCGGCGGTTAAACCATCCCGCGCGCTGCGCTGTCAAGCTTTCCATTTTGAGATCCGACATAACCTGCTTTATCGCTCTAATTATCATTCTGATGGACGAAAATGGCTCCTAGTCATTCCTCGCCACCTACGGTCCTTTATCTGCTCATGTTTTCACACTGACTTACAATGCGGTCACGCAGGCCTTTTCAAGACATACACGCGCCTCCGCCTCCTCTACTACTGGCGTGGCATACAATTTCGTTTTTAAATACGTACGCTCGTGCCTCGACTGCCAACGCCGCAAGACTCCCACTACCCGTACTGCTGGCGAGTTGCAGCCGCTATCTTGTCCGCCTCGCCCGTTCGACCGCGTTGGCATTGATTTATATGGCCCCTCCCTTATAGTGCTTCTGGCAAACGACGGATCATTGTTGCCGTCGATCACCTCACGCGGTATGCTGAAACCGCCGCGCTCTCTGCTGCCACGGCACAGGATGTGGCATCCTTTCTTCTGCGTCGGTTCATCCTTCGACACGGTGCCCCTCGAGAACTCCTCAGCGACAGAGGCCGTGTCTTCCTATCTGATGTCATCAAATCTCTGCTCCGTGAGTGCAACGTCATCCATCGGACTTCCACCGCATACCACCCCCAGACCAACGGCCGCACTGTGGGGGACATGCTGGCTATGTGCATCAGTTCGAACCACACGACCTGGGACCTTTTTCTCCCGCATACTACGTTCGCGCACAATACTGCTACGCAATCTACGACAGGATTTTCTCCTTTCTTCCTCCTTTATGGCCGCCATCCCTCCGTTCCCATTGAAACTGTTCTCCCCTACCACCCTGACGCATCTGAGTGCACCACCGTTTCCGAAGCAGCCAGGCACGCCGAAGACTGCCGCCAGATCGTCCGGTCGCTCACGACAGCTACCCAGTCCCTTCAAAATACGCGCCACGATGAAGATCAACGTCCCCTACATTTCTCGCCCGGCTCCCTTGTCTGGCTATGGATACCTAACAGTACTCCGGGCCTCTCCCGGAAATTGCTGGCTAAATATCAAGGGCCCTCCCGTGTCCTGGAACAAACATCTCCAGTCAACAATATTGTTGAGCCCCTAACGCCGTCACCCGATCTCAAACGCCGCGGCCATGAGACTGTACATGTCCAGCGTCTCAAGAGATACTACGACCGCGCTGTCTTGTCCGCCCCTTAAAGGGACACTGAGGAGAAATTGAAGTTGGCTTGTATCGTTAGAATACCAGCTCCTGATCACAAAAAACGCCGCTCTTACTGAAAACAAAGCTCTTGTAAGGTAGAAAATAGCAAGAACCAAAATACAGGTATCGCCGCCACAGGCCAATCTCGCAAGTACAAGCGTGGTGACGCCATAGGACAAGAGACGCCACCTTGGAGGAATTTTCCTTCCTACATGTTGGGCGAATCTCTGAGGCTAACAAAGGTAGGTTGCGCGGTTCAATATTGAAGTAAGTTTTGTTTTAAAACCAAAAGTGCACTTTTATCACACAAGGAAGGGAGGCAAAAGACAACCTGAATGTTGGAAGCAAAGAAAACCGATGCTTGGCGGCGCCACAGGCGGCCAGGAGAGTTTCGATTTTTTTCTGGCGCTTCGCGTCTGAGATTTGCGTGCCCCGTAGCTTTGTTTTTGACGCGCCTCTATTTACAAGCGCCGAACAGCAGAGGAACTACAAGTACCACTTCAAGTGCTAGTTAAACTTTGGAGGAGCCTGTTAAGGCTCGATGAACAGCTATGAAGGCACGATGGTCGGTGATCGTACAAGGCAGCACGCTCGTCCGGCGAAACATTCCCGGCTGTGCCAGTCAACTTCATACTACTTTACGGAAATCGTTTATTCGGGACGGGATGCAAGGTACAAGGCAGTTCAGAAAAATTGTTGATGGCCTAGCTCTGTTAGGCCAAAATATACCTAGCGAAAGCGCGGAGATTTCTGCATCAGAAGAGTGCATTCACTAGATATACCTTTATTTATGGTTGCAACTTGAGCCGTCGTGTCGGAGTGGTAGCGTCTCCGCCTCGAACGCCGAAGGCCCTGGTTCGATTCCGAACCTCGGTACAGGAGTTCTTTTTATTCAGTGAGTGGGCGGGGGGTTTCAGTGGCGCCCATAGATGCCGCCGCCGAATACGTTGGTCAGCGTTTAAGCGCAGGCAATTTATGCTGCGGCGAGGCGCGCGCGCGCGCTGCACGGCGAAGTCACGTCGGTTAAAGCGAGACCCTCTATACCACAACTGCGTTTGACCGCCGACGTGTTCGGCGGCTTCGGCGCACTCTGACCGCACTGGCGGGGAGACTTGGAGCATGTCTCTATTTCGCGCCGAGTGCGCCAGCCGCCGGCGGCCCGGCCAGACTGATTCGGCTCCGCGGCGAGGCGCACGTTTAGACGTAATTCAATAGCTTGGGCAGTTGGGCGGAGCTGTTCTGTTCGAGCTCGTCTAATTTAATCCATTCACAGTACATATCTGAAGGTACATGCAAGTGGGCGAGAGAGCCCGATCCAGTGGACCCGTTGGATCTAGCGGAAGCCTTTGAAGCGTCGTGCGCCGGCTTTAGTTTCAAGCCGCCAACTTTAAACCCGACCGCTCTTGAGCACCCATCCGTTTTTTGTGGCAAAAAATAAATAACTTGGCCCTTGCAACCGTGGGAGACCTCGACGCCGCCTGCTGCGCCGTGCAACCGTTCAAGGAATCACAATCCGTTGGCCCCAAAGCCCCGGCCAGCCTCCGACGGGCGCAAGGCGCCAACCTTGTCCTGGCCCCTCGCGACTCCCCGCACTGGGGTTATGACATTTAGTCTGCAACGGCTGCTCACTGAGGAAGGGGGAAACGACCCGCCGGCGCCTAACCTAACCGTGCTCCCTCAAAAGCATCGCACGCTCTGTGGGGTGGAGGTCGCTGAAATGCAGGCAGTAGTCTTTGCGAAACTACGTCGTCGCGTTCGGGAACTGGATCCATCATAACGCTGGCAAGACGCCGGTGCAAACGTAAACGAAGCGACGGTAGCGACCCCCTATAGATGCATTCAAAGTGCGGCGGCGGTAGCTTTCATTTCGGCAGCTGCTAGACCGCATCGCTAGCCGCCAGAAATCACGCAGTCTCCGTTTACGTCACGTTTCACATCTCTCCGTCCTGTGGCGTCATAAGAGTTCTCCGTGTCGTCATAAGAGTTCTCGAGTTTGAATCGGAGTGGCGGGAAAAACTTTTTCAACTTCGAATCCAAATTTCTTCGAAACAAATGCATCTTTCGCTCCCGGACAAGCGGCAGCAAAGCCATTAAATGCCGAACTATCAGATTTTGCTAACAAAAAACTTTGATAGGGTTCTCCTCAGTGTCACTTTAAGTCGCCAGGATGGCTCCTCTTCTGTCCGGGGGCCATTGTAAAGACGACGACGAGCATATGGGCAAGCCGCATGGCCATCGCCTGTTGCACGCTCTCGGCTGGACTAGCTGACCCGCTGTTGGCCCTGCTCCCGTTAGGAAGCTTCTCAGAATAAACCCCACCTTACAAAATAAATAAATAAATAACAACGTCCCCAGAGCACACGACTCACTAATGTCAAGTAAAATGAGCATACAGTCGTTCGAATACGCTGACCCATCCCCGACATGCACCTTGCTTTCGCATAACCTCTAATCACAGACATACTTATTAGCACAAAGAAAATTGTACTTCCCCCGTGTTCCTAGCGTGACAGCAGTGCAGCGTGACGCGCTCGCAGTTAACCAGGAAATCGTCATTTCCGCTCATTTGTCATTCTGAATATACGAAAAAGTATCATTTATTTTCGTTACTTTAAGCCCAAGCTCTTGAAAGCGGGCAAGAAGGAGCACTAGTTTTTTTTTTTTAAGCGAAATTTATTGCCCCAGGCCATCAATGATGGGTGAAGGTGTGATGAATGATGTAGTAGAGATTAAATGAATGGAAAAAGGTTAGCTGATTTGATGAAGTCCAGTAGAGAATGATGGTACGGTCCCTGCATCCAGGCAATGTATGAAGCAGGGTTGCTTGGTGAAAGACCTGCTACCATCAGGTGCCGGATCCTTGTAGGCTTGAGCGCTGGGCAGTACCACAGTAAGTGATGAATGTCGGCTTCAATGTCCTCGTGTTTACATAGCGGACGCCCCGCTGAGGAAACAATTATCGGTACTGAGGCCACTTCCGAGTGACGGCTGGTGTGAGGGCAACCCCGACCTGGATACTCCTAAGCGCAACCTCCTCTGCATGGGCAAGACCGCGGGGGAGGGTTACCGCACACGGAGGGATGAGAGCACGTGTGCGGCGCCGGAGGAGTTCCTTTTTTGATGAAAGGAGGGTAAAATTATCCAAATGAAGGAGCCGAGGCGGTGATGAGCCTGTATTCGCAAGGCGGGTCGCTAAATCTACCTGGCTTTGATATGTCAGCAGATCCCGTGGGACTCACTCAATACGTACTGGCTGCGGGATGCGTTCCGCGAGCCGGTGGATGTCCTGACATATCATATGACAGCGGCTAACACGCTGTAGCAACCGGACAACTTCAAGGGCGTCAGTGCGAATGGCAACCCGGGCCGCAGGGAGCATAGTTATGTCGGCTACGGAGCAGAGTGCTTCTTGAACTGCAACAAGCTCAGCACAAAAAAGACGAAGGCGGTTCCTTAAGCTGAAACCAAGAGGTTTGATTCTTGGCAGGTCTGCACGGGCAGTAGGTAGCTATTGTTGCTTTACAGTCTTGTATGCTTGCGTATACGTAGACAACAATGGATCCTTCAGGCAGGCAAGAATCTTGTTCCTCAAATTTCTGGCGAAGCAACGATGCTGAATTAGCAGATGTTGGCCGGCGATTATCTGTTGGCTTGTTGTCACTGAGCTGTACAAACTTCCAGGGGGAAGAACTGCCACTAGTGTTCGGTGGTGCACTCCACGGAGGATTGGATTCCAGCGCATGAGTTTAACAAATGGCTGCTCCATTCCTTAAAGGAGCCTAGTGCAGCTTTTCCACGCCATTACAGATGTAATTTTTGGGCAAAAATTGAAAATGATATGAAATGAAATACGTTGAACGCACAGTCTTTTACTTTTGCAGACGAAAATGTTACTACTACAATCCGTACCTACATCGTCGTGTCTCATACGGCCTTGAACAGAGGAGCGGATGTGGTGGCAGCATTCCCGAACACATTCAGAAAATTTTTGAGCACCCGTTTGCCGTACAGCATTCTGGGTTTGTTTCGTAGCATTTTTGTTTGCATATAGCTTATATGTTTTAGTTAAGTTGGAGGCTAGCTTGGGACACGGGTTCGGACCGATGACATATGCGCCTTTAGTTGCATAAGGTGCGTTGAGGTGTTAACCGACGTTTCGACATCTGAGCTGCTGACATCTGAGCTGCTGCTGCATCCTGACCCGCCGCGGTGGCTCAGTGGTTAGGGCGCTCGACTACTGATCCGGAGTACCCGGGTTCGAACCCGACCGCGGCGGCTGCGTTTTTATGGAGGAAAAACGCTAAGGCGCCCGTGTGCTGTGCGATGTCAGTGCACGTTAACGATCCCCAGGTGGTCGAAATTCTTCCGGAGCCCTCCACTACGGCACCTCTCCTTCCTTTCTTCTTTCACTCCCTCCTTTATCCCTTCCCTTACGGCGCGGTTCAGGTGTCCAACGATATATGAGACAGATACTGCGGCATTTCCTTTCCCCAAAAAACCAATTATTATTATTATTATTATTATTATTATTATTACTGCTGCATCCGTTCCTTTCCTCAAAACACATGCTTTCGCGTTCCTTCACGTAAGGAGAAAAGTGAATTGAAAAAAAATATTTGATGGTTTTTGGGAAAAGGAACCGGCGCAGTATCTGTCTCACGTATCGGCTGACACCCGGACCGCTCCGTACGGAAAGGGATAAAGGAGGGAGTAAAAGAATAAATGAAGAAAGAGCTGCTATAGCTGGGGTCTCCGGAATAGTTTCGACATACTGGGGATATTTAACGTGGAATGACATCGCACAGCACACGGGCGCCTCTTGCGTTTCGCCTCCATCGAAACGCGGCAGCCACGGTGCGCTTCGAACGTGGGTACACCGCCTTTGAGGTGCACAACAAATGCTCAGGGGATTTTTGAGTGCGGTACGTGCGCCGACAGTGGTGTGTCGGACAGCGGAGCGCTGCGCGTGCCAGCCCAGTGCTGCGCATGTGCGCGTGTGTTTGGTGTGTGCGAGGCGACGGCGACGAAGAGTGCGGCGAGCACGAGGAGCGGAGAGCTGTCGTTTCAAAAAACCGTGGTGGGATGGCATACAGCGCAGCGAAGATCGGGTCAGTCGAGCGTGGAGGTGGCAGCTGTCGTACGTTGGGTTCGTGCTGCCGTGACCTCCCTTGGATCACCGACGCGGGCTGCCTGCATTCCTTGCATATGTAGAAATGGCAGCATATTGACTGAGGGTCCGTTCTGAAAAAAGGCACAATTCGATAGCCTGCTTTAAGCCTCCGGCGTTTCGTGGCGCCGTCGACGGGACCTGGCTACGGTTTTCCTTTTGCTGCCATGTTTATGCGGCTGCTGACGGAGATCCACCGGCATCCCTGTGTTCCTCTCTGCTCACAATACTACCTGGCTTCCTTCCGCCGCTTTCTTCGTCGCAACGCCAGCGACGCGTCGCACTACATCCACCCACGTCCGTCCTGTCTGCAAGGCATCGCCGCTTCACCTGGGACGCTCAGTACCTGGTTAGCTCTTTCCTTTTATTGCGCAAACAACACTACGCCAGGTCTAACCGCTCGTCGCGTACGCCGTGGCCCACCATAGCCGGCGCTTCGCTTAGCAGGTGGTGGGACGTCAGCTCGCTCCGTTGCTATGACAACGCGTGACATCAGTTTGAGCCCGGTCGCAGTACAACTTTAGAAGACAGGAGAGGCCCCGCCCAGATGACCGAAGCGCAGCAGCCAATTGCCTCCGCGACTAAAGAAATAGTCCCACTCAAAAAATTGTGACTGCTTCTAAAACGCGTATTTCTCTGTATAAATAAGATTTGTGTATTTTGATGAGTGGTTTAGTAAAACTATCATGATGCAAATGCTTCAGCACATGCCGGATCGCGAGAGAAAAATAACTCCGTGCCTTCTACAACGCTGTGCGTCGTCTGCTACGGAGCGAGATCGGCGGCACCGGGCGTGTAATTACAAAACAGTCTGGCTCAATAGCATAGGATTCATATGTACTTTTTGTGTGTTTTCACAAGCTTATTTTTTAATGTGTGAGGCTTATTTTTCAATTGCTACATGTTTTTTTTTTTTTTTGCGGTTGCGAACCTACAATCTCGTGAGTTCACGCACGTTCGCGCACGGCATTCCGTACCTCTTTTCCGCCATGGAGCCCAGCGAGGTAACATCGGAACGCGAGCCTTTGTTGCCGAACGAGCCTTGTGTCGCATCGATGATCACACCACCAAGGAGCCTCGGCAAGAGCAAGAGCGCCCGCATCCTGAACAGCGATTCACGCAACATGATCTTCCACTGCTACACGTTTTGGCGTAACAGGGAGCCTGAACGCAGCGTAGAGGAGACGAGCAAGTTTGTCGCTGACATGCTCGGTGTCAGCGAAAGGACTGTGTTCAGGGTGAGGAAGGAAGTTAAAGCTTCGCATTTTTCGGGTGGCAAACTGACGACGCCATCCCGAAAGCGCCCACGCAATGCGGAGAAGAGAAGACGCAGCGCGATGTTTGACAGCTTCACGTTGTGCGCGCTGAGGTCATGTTTGCACGATTTCTTTCGCCGCAACGAGATACCGACGGTCGAGAAGATCATTACCGAGTTCTCGGAACGTATGGAACTCCCATCACTAATGCGGTGGACTGCGCGTCGCCTGCTTGCCGAGATCGGCTTCAAACACGAAAAGAGAAGCCGCAGCTCGCTGCTTATCGACCGGGATGACATCACCGATTGGCGGAATCGCTACCTCCGTGACGTGGAGCGCTACCGAGCGGAAGGCCGAAAGATCTTCTACCTGTACGAGACATGGGAGACGGCGGGACACACTCGGTCGATCGTGTGGACAGACACCGTGGTGCAGAAGCGCGGACGCCTGTTCGCTCGAGCAAATGGCCTAACGACGGGTCTAAAACAACCTTCTGGGAAAGGTCAGCGCCTGATCGTCACGAACATCGGCAGCGAGGATGGCTTCGTCGACGGCTGCTTGGATGTATTCCGAGGCGACTACCACGAGGAAATGGACGGCAATCGCTTTGAGGGCTGGTTTAATGGCGTTCTGCAGAAGTTGCCAGCTGTTAGCGTCATTGTTTTAGACAATGCACCTTACCATAGCCGGCGAGAAGAGAAATTGCCAACGACGTCCTGGAAGAAGGAGAAGATACAGGAGTGGCTCACAAGCAAGAAGATCACCTACGCTGAAAGGATGATAAAGAAGCAGCTGCTTGAGCTGGTGGCATCTGTAAAGTCACGCTTTCTGAGCTACATCGTAGACAATGCAGCTGTAAGCACCGGTTGCATTGTACTTAGGCTCCCGCCGTACCACTGCGAATTTAATCCCATTGAGCTTGTTTGGGCCAAGGTCAAAAATGGCATCGCTGCGGACAACAGAGACTTCAAGCGGTCCATGGTAGATGCCATCTTGAGGGAGAAAATCAAGCACGTAGCGTCGGAACACTGGGCGAAGAGCATTCAGCACGTGATGGACTTGGAGGCAAAGTTCAGACTTGACACGTCTGGGAGTGAGCACATTCAACCCATAATCATCCAGCTGGGTGAAGATGACACTGAAGAAAGCGACTCCGACTGCGAGCTGTCTGGCATTGAGCCACTCGACGAAGCCCGACGGCTTCTTTTAACGAAAGAACAGCCTTTATTAGGGCTACCAAAATTTTTCCCGTTGGTTCGCAACAGACAACCATCCATTCCGTGACCTCTGAAATAAATAAGCAGTTCTATTTATGGCGTATTACTTATAATAGAAGCTCAATTCTGATAAGCAATGTCCAGCACACATTGGGCTCGATTTAAGAAGTGGCATAGAAACATGTGTAAATGCTGGTATATCTGAATTGAAACACAACTGTTAACTCTGATTATCTTTGGCGGGCTCAAAATGCTCATTCTGGCAGCCATCATCTAGTTTGACGGGCCCCATGTTGAAATAACAGTATTCAAGGCACGCTTTATAGCTCTGTTAGCAGTCTGCACTGGAAATCGCAGTCATGTCATAGCCAGTGCTGCTGCGATACCAGTAGTCAACACGAAACTGACAGCCACTGTTAGCAGTTTGCACGCCAAAGCACATTCATGTGGTTGCATTGTTTATTTTGGTTATCTGGCTCACACAAGTAATGAGAATAAGAGAATAAATATAAAGCATCATTAGCTTATTCAGGCCCAAAATGCTCATTCAGGCAGCCATCGTCGAGTTTGACGGGCCCCATGTTGAAATAACAATAGTCAGAGCACGCTTTATGGCTCTGTTAGCAGTATGCACTGGAAATCGCAGTCATGTCATAGCCAGTGCTGCTGCGATACCAGTAGTCAACACGAAACTGACAGCCACTGTTAGCAGCTTGCACGCCAAAGCACATTCATGTGGTTGCATTGTTTATTTTGGTTATCTGGCTCACACAAGTAATGAGAATAAGAGAATAAATATAAAGCATCATTAGCTTATTGAGGCCCAAATTCCTCATTCAGGCAGCCATTGTCGAGCTTGACGGGCCCCATGTTGAAATAACAGTAGTCAGAGCACGCTTCATGGCTCTGTTAGCAGTATGCACTGGAAATCGCAGTCATGTCATAGCCAGTGCTCCTGCGATAACAGTAGTCAACACGAAACTGACAGCCACTGTTAGCAGCTTGCACGCCAAAGCACATTCATGTGGTTGCATTGTTTATTTTGGTTATCTGGCTCACACAAGTAATTAGAATAAGAGAATAAATACAAAGCATCATTAGCTTATTGAGGCCCAAATTCCTCATTCAGGCAGCCATCGTCGAGTTTGACGGGCCCCATGTTGAAATAACAGTAGTCAGAGCACGCTTTATGGCTCTGTTAGCAGTCTGCACTGGAAATCGCAGTCATGTCATAGCCAGTGCTGCTGCGATACCAGTAGTCAACACGAAACTTACAGCCACTGTTAGCAGCTTGCACGCCAAAGCACGTTCATGTGGTTGCATTGTTTATTTTGGTTATCTGGCTCACACAAGTAATGAGAATAAGAGAATAAATATAAAGCATCATTAGCTTATTGAGGCCCAAAATGCTCATTCAGACAGCCATCGTCGAGTTTGACGGGCCCCATGTTGAAATAACAGTAGTCAGGGTACGCTTTATGGCTCTGTTAGCAGTCTGCACTGAAAATCGCAGTCATGTCATAGCCAGTGCTGCTGCGATACCAGTAGTCAACATGAAACTGACAGCCACTGTTAGCAGCTTGCCCGACTAAGCATATTCATGTGGTTGCATTGTTTATTTTGGTTATCTGGCTCACACAAGTAATGAGAATAAGAGAATAAATATAAAGCATCATTAGCTTATTGAGGCACAAAATGCTCATTCAGGCAGCCATCGTCGAGTTTGACGGGTCCCATGTTAAAATAACAGTAGTCAGAGCACGCTTTATGGCTCTGTTAGCAGTCTGCACTGGAAATCGCAGTCATGTCATAGCCAGTGCTGCTGCGATACCAGTAGTCAACACGAAACTGACAGCCACTGTTAGCAGCTTGCACGCCAAAGCACATTCTTGTGGTTGCATTGTTTATTTTGGTTATCTGGCTCACACAAGTAATGAGAATAAGAGAATAAATATAAAGCATCATTAGCTTATTGAGGCCCAAAATGCTCATTCAGGCAGCCATCGTCGAGATTGACGGGCCCCATGTTGAAATAACAATAGTCAGAGCACGCTTTATGGCTCTGTTAGCAGTATGCACTGGAAATCGCAGTCATGTCATAGCCAGTGCTGCTGCGATACCAGTAGTCAACACGAAACTGACAGCCACTGTTAGCAGCCTGCACGCCAAAGCACATTCTTGTGGTTGCATTGTTTATTTTGGTTATCTGGCTCACACAAGTAATGAGAATAAGAGAATAAATATAAAGCACTATTAGCTTATTGAGGCCCAAATTCCTCATTCAGGCAGCCATCGTCGAGTTTGACGGGCCCCATGTTGAAATAACAATAGTCAGAGCACGCTTTATGGCTCTGTTAGTAGTCTGCACTGGAAATCGCAGTCATGTCATAGCCAGTGCTGCTGCGATACCAGTAGTCAACACGAAACTGACAGCCACTGTTAGCAGCTTGCACGCCAACGCACATTCATGTGGTTGCATTGTTTATTTTGGTTATCTTGCTCACACAAGTAATGAGAATAAGAGAATAAATATAAAGCATCATTAGCTTATTGAGGCCCAAAATGCTCATTCAGGCAACCATCGTCGAGTTGGACGGGCCCCATGTTGAAATAACAGTAGTCAGAGCACGCTTTATGGCTCTGCTAGCAGTCTGCACTGGAAATCGCAGTCATGTCATAGCCAGTGCTGCTGCGATACCAGTAGTCAACACGAAACTGACAGCCACTGTTAGCAGCTTGCACGACTAAGCACATTCATGTGGTTGCATTGTTTATTTTGGTTATCTGGCTCACACAAGTAATGAGAATAAGAGAATAAATATAAAGCATCATTAGCTTATTGAGGCACAAAATGCTCATTCAGGCAGCCATCGTCGAGTTTGACGGGTCCCATGTTAAAATAACAGTAGTCAGAGCACGCTTTATGGCTCTGTTAGCAGTCTGCACTGGAAATCGCAGTCATGTCGTAGCCAGTGCTGCTGCGATACCAGTAGTCAACACGAAACTTACAGCCACTGTTAGCAGCTTGCACGCCAAAGCACATTCTTGTGGTTGCATTGTTTATTTTGGTTATCTGGCTCACACAAGTAATGAGAATAAGAGAATAAATATAAAGCATCATTAGCTTATTCAGGCCCAAAATGCTCATTCAGGCAGCCATCGTCGAGATTGACGGGCCCCATGTTGAAATAACAATAGTCAGAGCACGCTTTATGGCTCTGTTAGCAGTATGCACTGGAAATCGCAGTCATGTCATAGCCAGTGCTGCTGCGATACCAGTAGTCAACACGAAACTGACAGCCACTGTTAGCAGCCTGCACGCCAAATCACATTCTTGTGGTTGCATTGTTTATTTTGGTTATCTGGCTCACACAAGTAATGAGAATAAGAGAATAAATATAAAGCACCATTAGCTTATTGAGGCCCAAATTCCTCATTCAGGCAGCCATCGTCGAGTTTGACGGGCCCCATGTTGAAATAACAATAGTCAGAGCACGCTTTATGGCTCTGTTAGTAGTCTGCACTGGAAATCGCAGTCATGTCATAGCCAGTGCTGCTGCGATACCAGTAGTCAACACGAAACTGACAGCCACTGTTAGCAGCTTGCACGCCAACGCACATTCATGTGGTTGCATTGTTTATTTTGGTTATCTTGCTCACACAAGTAATGAGAATAAGAGAATAAATATAAAGCATCATTAGCTTATTGAGGCCCAAAATGCTCATTCAGGCAACCATCGTCGAGTTGGACGGGCCCCATGTTGAAATAACAGTAGTCAGAGCACGCTTTATGGCTCTGCTAGCAGTCTGCACTGGAAATCGCAGTCATGTCATAGCCAGTGCTGCTGCGATACCAGTAGTCAACACGAAACTTACAGCCACTGTTAGCAGCTTGCACGCCAAAGCACATTCATGTGGTTGCATTGTTTATTTTGGTTATCTGGCTCACACAAGTAATGAGAATAAGAGAATAAATATAAAGCATCATTAGCTTATTGAGGCCCAAAGTGCTCATTCAGGCAGCCATCGTCGAGTTTGACGGGCCCCATGTTGAAATAACAGTAGTCAGGGTACGCTTTATGGCTCTGTTAGCAGTCTGCACTGGTAATCGCAGTCATGTCATAGCCAGTGCTGCTGCGATACCAGTAGTCAACACGAAACTGACAGCCACTGTTAGCAGCTTGCACGACTAAGCACATTCATGTGGTTGCATTGTTTATTTTGGTTATCTGGCTCACACAAGTAATGAGAATAAGAGAATAAATATAAAGCATCTTTTGCTTATTGAGGCCCAAAATGCTCATTCAGGCAGCCATCGTCGAGTTTGACAGGCCCCATGTTGAAATAACAGTAGTCAGAGCACGCTTTATGGCTCTGCTAGCAGTCTGCACTGGAAATCGCAGTCATGTCATAGCCAGTGCTGCTGCGATACCAGTAGTCAATACGAAACTGACAGCCACTGTTAGCAGCTTGCACGCCAAAGCACATTCATGTGGTTGCATTGTTTATTTTGGTTATCTGGCTCACACAAGTAATGAGAATAAGAGAATAAATATAAAGCATCATTAGCTTATTGAGGCGCAAATTCCTCATTCAGGCAGCCATCGTCGAGTTTGACGGGCCCCATGTTGAAATAACAGTAGTCAGAGCACGCTTTATGGCTCTGTTAGCAGTATGCACTGAAAAGCGCAGCCTTGTCATAGCCAATTTTTAATTCATTTATCTGACTCTGGCATTAACGCGAGTGCAAGCGCAATTATTAACGTGAATAACTTTGGTAGCATTTTTTTTTTGTCATAATTACGTGCCGGAAAAATGCTCAGCAAGGTTGAACGCGTTTTAGTGAGTCACTTTGTTCATTACAAGCCGTAGGCAAAATGACGGCCATATTCAGACAGTGATATTGGTGAGGTAATAAATGGTGAAAGCTGAAAAAGCTCTCACAGCACTGCTTTGCTGGACTCCATTCACTAGAAAACTTCATTTCTAATGATGAAAGCGTCAAGACAGGAAATGATACTCCACTGCACAATGTTATGTGTACCCCCACATGTGACAGGCAGCGAAACCATCTATTTATTAAGACTGAATGCAACATCGCAAGATGCTGTTGCACAATATGGCACCCTTTCATGTGCACTCCTGGCGAGCTGCCGTATGCACTGATGCATAAACACATTAACAGGGGTAAGAGACGAAGTTATTGGGCATGCCACGTGATGCTTTTAACATTTTGTATCGGTCAATGTTTCTGTCGTCACAGCTGATAGAAGTTTCTTTAGTGCAAGTTGGTTAATCGCGTTGCGCCAACAGCACAATAAGCAAGGTCAGAATAGTAGGAGAAAACACAGCAAGATGGCAGACTGAGGAGGCAGGGTAGGCAAGAATGTAAGGATTTAATAACATCGAAGAGGCCAGCCCTGCTATTCACAGGACTTGGTGCTTTGAATGAGACGAGTTAATGAAATTGTAAAGGAAGAAGTGGATGCAGCATGCTTACAAGAACAAACACAAAAATAAAAGGACACAAATAGGAATAATAAACACATACACGCACAGAAGCACTCACATATTCACACACCCCCGCAGGGGGGCGCCTGCAGTTTGCAGGCGTCGCGACGGTGAGTGGCGACACCGCGGGTTCCCGAGCATCCGCAGGGACATCTCCGCAAGGGGATGATGGTGAACTGTGCATCACCACGGACCCGAGCACCCGCGCCTCGCCGTGCGTGGCATCGCCGTGGCCGGGGAAAAGGGGATCCTGGTGGTTGAGCCGATGCCGAGCGTTTGGACCCTTAAGGCCCCTCGGCGGAGGCAACACACCACTTTGGCCCCAGCTTCCTGTAGACGGCACCTCCGGCCTGACCCGACCGGGGGAAATCGGCAGTCGTCTTTTCCTTATCCTCCCCTCCATCTTTTACTTTCCTATCATCTTTCTTACAACTCTCCTGTCTCCTCCTCCTTCCTTGGTTTTTTCCTTTTTCCTGGCGGCTAGGGTTAACCCTGTGTGGCGAACTATCCTGGGTTTCGTCATATTCGGTTATAGCAATGGTGTACAGCTGGCGTGGGCAGGACTTGTTTTCAAGTTCCTGTCCTGTCCCCTAGTTGGGCTCCATGGTGGGCGGCTGGCACCAAGGCCGAAGAACAAAATTTTTTATGGCTTCCTCCTTGCTTAATAATGATCGCCCTCTGAAAAGGGGGCGGACCGATGTCACATCCCAGTTTTTCAACAAAAAGAAGACAACTTTTCCGAAGTACCACATCGTCCACAGTAAAGAAACAGAAAAGCCAGCCAGACAAATATCCCCGTTCCTTGTTTCAAGAGTTCTTACAGAATCCCTGGGCCCTCAGTACAAAGTCACAAAGTTGGCTTGTGGTGACCTCCTCCTCGAACTGCTCGACATAACTCAGATTTCAAAGCTTGCAAACATTGAAACCTTTGGCGATATTCCTGTCTCTGTTACACCGCACAGATCATTGAACACAGTACGTGGTGTCATCTCAGATAATGATTTCCTGCACCTAACAGAGGAAGAGATGCTTGAAGGACTGAACCCTCAGAATGTTACCAACGTCCACAGAATTACAATCCGCAAAGACAACAAAGAGATTCCGACAAAACACCTGGTCCTGACGTTTGCCTCATGCACCCTACCCGAGTCAATCGAGGTAGGCTATGCAAAAATCTCCGTTCGCCCTTATATCCCCAACCCTAGACGCTGTTTCAAATGCCAGAAGTTCGGTCACGGCTCCCAGAGCTGCCGCGGCCGCAACACCTGTGCTAAATGTGCCTCCAATAACCACCAATCAGACGGCTGCGACGCCGCGCCACGCTGTGCAAACTGCGAAGGCGAGCACGCTGCTTACTCAAGGTCTTGCCCTGCCTGGAAAAAAGAAAAGGAAATCATTACAATAAAGACAAAAGATAATATCACTTTTAAAGAGGCAAGAAAGCGTTATGCAATGTCGCAAGGCACTTTCTCCTTAACACCCCACACAAACTTCGCCGATGTGGTGCTCGGGCGCGGCGCATCACACCGGTCTCAGGCACCTGCCCAGTTCACACCTAGTGAGGCTGAGGCAGGGCCATCCGCGCCCCTGGCAGATGCAGCGAGAGCTGCTATGCCACCCCCAACAACGGGCCGGCCGTCCTCCAAGTCGGCAGCCCGCAAGGCTTCCCTCGTTCGGGAGAAGTCTACCACCCCCCTGCCTGCGGGTTCCCCGCGGAACTCCAGCGCCTCCATGGAGGCGATGGATACAAGTCAAAGCTCGCCTCGGTCGCAACGGCGACGGGGCTCTCTTGACCGAAAAAAAGAAAAAACCACGATAA
This sequence comes from Amblyomma americanum, assembly GCF_052857255.1. Classification (NCBI taxonomy): domain Eukaryota; kingdom Metazoa; phylum Arthropoda; class Arachnida; order Ixodida; family Ixodidae; genus Amblyomma; species Amblyomma americanum. The sequence goes on from NC_135503.1 coordinate 150,027,145, forward strand.
CAGGCCCTCAACAAGGAGGGACCTGAGGTCTCAAAACACTCCTCCTTAAAATAATCATGGCGTTCCTTATCCACTGGAACTGCCGTGGAATTTTAAATAACTACAGCGATGCAACAGATCTCCTACGCTCTATGTCTCCTGTAGCACTGTGCCTTCAGGAGACCAATTTGGGACCTTTACAAAAAAATATTTTTAAGAATTATAAAGTCTTTCGCCGTGACCGTGAGCAGGCAGATAGGCTCTCTGGAGGTGTTGCTGTCGTTGTTAAGAGCGGTGTTGCAACACGTGAAATCCAGCTGCAGACGAATTATGAAGCCATTGCAGTCACCGTCATTAGCTTTAAAACAATTACCATATGTTCAGTATACCTTCAGCCACACCTCACAGTGACACTTCATGACCTAGAATCACTTTTTAATCAGCTACCAGAGCCATATCTGGTAGTTGGGGATTTTAATGCACACTCTCCTTTCTGGGGGAGTGAACAGACAGACACTAGGGGCCGTATATTAGAAGATTTTATTCTGTGCAATAATGTTTGCCTACTCAATACAGGCAAACCCACATATTGCTCTCCAGCCTCAGGAAAAATGAGTTGCATAGATTTATCTTTTAGCTCTTCTTCCGTTTTTACCGATTTTAAGTGGGATGTTCTCGATAACCCGTACGGAAGCGATCATCTTCCGGTAGTGATTAACTTTTCATCACCACCATCAGTCATCCCTAGTAAACCACGCCGTTGGAAACTACACCTAGCCGACTGGCAACTATTTAGAGAAAAGGCTAGCCTGGAGAAATTATTTTCAAACAGTCTTAACGTTGACGAACTGAATGAAATTTTTACAAGCTGCATTATTGATGCTGCGTGCCAAGCTATTCCGCAATCGTCAGGAATAGTACGACAAAACAACAAGGTATGGTACACGCAGGAATGCCGGGAAGCAAAAAAGAAGCAAAATAAAGCTTGGGGAGTTTTTCGAAGATACCCAACTCAAGATAACCTCATCAACTTTAAAAAGACGAGAGCAAAAGCTCGGTACATCCGCCGAAATGCCGAAAGAACATCATGGAGAAGCTACGTATCATGCATAAATAGTTCAGTTACGTTCAAAAAAATGTGGGAACAAGTCCACAAGTTTAACAGAAGCTTTTCTCCTTACACAATTCCTTTCTTAACAGATCCAGGTACACAGACAAATATAGAGGAACAGGCAAACATCTTGGGAGAACATTTCTCAAACATTTCTAGTTCTTCACACTACACAGAAACATTTTTAAAGCATAAACATGCAGTGGAGAAACATAGACTTCCAACAACGGGCTGCACAAAAGAACCGTACAATGGTTTAATAACACTCCAAGAAATTAACGAAGTTCTCTCGGCCGGAAAAAAGACAGCACCTGGCCCTGACAATATACATTACGAAATGCTAGCACATCTTTCCCAGCCATCTGTGGAGGCGCTCTTGAAGTTTTTTAACCAAGTGTGGGTGCTCGGAAGATTGCCGAAAGCCTGGAAGAAAGCAGTTATTGTTCCATTCCTGAAATCTGGAAAACAACCAACATCCCCTACTAGTTACAGGCCGATAGCCCTTACCAGCTGCCTTGCCAAATCATTCGAAAGTGTGCTGAATAAAAGACTAACTTTTCTGATTGAATCTCTTGAGCTTATTGACATCCATCAGTGCGGTTTTAAGAAAGCATGCTCAACAACAGACCACTTAACTCGCCTGGAAAATACTGTCCGAGAGGCTTTTATACACAGACAGCACTGTCTTGCCGTCTTTTTTGACCTCGAGAAAGCATACGACACCACCTGGAGGTTCGGCATCCTTCGCGACTTAGCAGATCTTGGCATCCGTGGCAGGATGTTGAACTGCCTGAAGGATTTCCTTTCCGACCGCTCATTTCAAGTGCGCCTAGGATCAACCGTGTCCAGGGGCTTCGTTCAAGAGAACGGGGTTCCTCAAGGGTGTATTTTGAGCACGACATTATTTGTTATTAAAGTAAATTCCATAGCCAAAGTAATACCGAAGGCCATTATGTATTCCGTCTATGTTGACGATCTGCAAATAGCCTGCACATCCTCAAACCTGGTAACATGCGAGAGACAAATACAGCTGACAATGGATAAACTTGTGACCTGGGCAGACGAGAACGGTTTCCGGTTTTCCACACAGAAAACCGTGGCCGTTCTTTTCTCTATTAAGCGAGGCTTACAGGCTGACCCATTTATACACCTGAACAAAACACAGCTACCGGTGAAAAATGAGCACAAATTCCTAGGCGTAACCTTTGACAAAAAGCTCACTTTCCTGCCTCATATAAATGCACTGAAAAAGAAAGCCTCCCGATCCCTCAATATACTCAAAGTACTGTCACGAAAACATTGGGGTGCCGACAGGACATGCCTTCTAAAAATTTACCGCTCTGTAGTACGCTCTACCCTTGATTATGGATGTATAGTATATGGGTCAGCGAGACCATCATACCTTAAACGACTAGATACAGTGCATAACTTGGGTTTGCGTCTCTCCACTGGTGCTTACAGGACATCACCAATTAACAGTCTTTATGTAGAAACCAACGAACCGTCACTCGAGGACCGAAGAACCATGCTCACGTGCTCGTACGTTTTAAAAATCCGTTCGCTTCCCAAACACCTATGTTACCCCATAGTCACAAAGTGCCCATCAAGAACACTTTTTAACAACAAACCACAAGCTATCAGGCCACTCCTCCTGCGTTTTGAAGAGATGTGTCAAAACCTCGGAGTACTGGACACATTACCTGCCATTGCTCGAAGACGAGCTCCACTGCCTCCATGGCACAATTTTCCGGCAATCTGTGATTTTACCCTTACGCAGTTCCAAAAAAAACAAACTCCAAAACAACATATAGTACAGGAATTCCTTGCACTCGAAGAAAAATACAGTAGTTTTACGGACTTTTACACTGACGGTTCAAAAACGAATGTTTACGTAGGAAGCGCAGTGGTGCGAGGAAATTCGGAGACAGCAATGCGACTTCCACAGTGCGCATCCATCTTCAGCGCAGAATGTTACGCAGTATGTGTGGCAACAAAAAAAATATTAAATGAGAACCTCAAAAACACTATTATTTACACAGACTCTTTAAGTGTACTTACAGCCCTCCACTCTAGAAACGCAACCACTCCCATACTTGGGGACATCATACACAACATTGTAACAGCAACAGCTCGAGGACAGAACATTAAACTCTGCTGGGTCCCGAGCCACGTCGGAATAAAAGGAAATGAGAGAGCAGATTTGTGTGCCGCTCAAGCTCGGGGCAAGGAAATAAAAAAAGTAGATATACCCTTTAATGACTGTATGAAATTAGTTCAACAGAAATTAAGACAAAAATGGCAGTCGCGTTGGAACAGCGAAGTGAATAATAAACTGCACTTTGTAAAACCAGTTTTGGGTGAATTTAAGTCATGTGTGCACCAGGAACGTTTTAAAGAAGTGGTTTTATGCCGTCTGCGAATAGGCCACACGCACCTCACGCACAACTTCCTGCTAACAAAACAAGATAAACCTGGTTGTGAGGAATGCGGAGAAGAACTTACTGTTAACCACATTTTATTCTCATGTGTGAAACTAGAAAAACTAAGAAAAAAGTACTTCACTCAATTTTATCATGAATACATTCCTTTTCACCCAACATTGCTCTTAGCTGATAATGCCATTGTTAACATACCCTCCGTTTTTAGCTTTTTAAAAGCAGCGGGCGTCCTCGAAAAACTGTAATTTTTGAACCACTGGTTCCCTTTATTACATGATACACCTCAGCCACTTTCTCATTCCTGAGAAGTAGGCTGAGGCTTTTTATTTGATTGGTTGGGAGCCTCAGGATCCTTGCCTAGCCAAGGATAGCCGCTAAGGCTGCCTAACCTTCTTTAAGGCTTTTACCATTAGCGATTTCCAAATTTCTTCTCTTCTTTTACTAGGCAGCACAATGTTTTTAGGTCATCTACGCCATCGGCATTTTTTGATATTTGTAAACATTCTACAGAAAGCCAATTCTACACCTTGAGTTTGGCGCATGATGGCCTTAGCTGCCTATGTGCCATAAAACCCAACACACAACCCAACACACAACATATTCACACACATGCACACAAACGCCAGCGCGAAAACTAAGAACGCAAGAAAACATGCACACACATTTAATGCAGACGCGAGTAGAGGTATTAGGAGTCAGTTCACAAGCAGCTGTGCCTACTTTGTCGTACTTTTATTTGATGTACATAATGGCTCTGTTGCCTTCACTATCTTGGAATTGTTTTAGTAGCAACATATCATAACAATCGAAAAGCACCGCAAAGTTGTGTTGTGGGAAAGCAAGTCGAGCGCTGGCAGCACAACTGATGTGCGATTGTGTCACAGCAGGCATTTTACAGCTGGCGCGTGCAGTGAGTGAAGAATTCTAAGCCATACAGAGACGCGAATTCATGCCAAGCTCCCTTGTAAAGGCACCAGTGTATCGGTCATAATTTTATATTAGTACTAAGGCTGACATTAAGGAGACAAACACTGCTCCCACACGCCTGGCCGTTAATAATCCAATGACATTCGCTCAAGCAGCGCGTGTTAGTCACTGATTGTTAGCACTGGTGGAAAGTGATCAATCGACGGTGCTACACAACACTCGAACGACGCCCTGCTAGACGCTCGGCTATCTTATCATACTGCTGCCAACGATCGATCGTTTGCGCGCTGAGCTGGCAGCAACAAATCTTCGCGTTGGAGGTTGCTTCCGCAAATCTTTTCGGTTGAGGAACTCGTAGGTTGGTTTCATCCGCGCACGCTTTTCTCATTTATCCTGAGAATGGTTTTGCTCCATCACTTCGCCACGTCCGACGTGAAACGCAGGGGCACAGTACACTAACACACCCGCCTCTCACAGTAGGTACCAGACTTTGGCTAATTCTCCTCCTCGTAACTTCACTTAGGAGCAAAACAAAACACCATAGAACAAACACGCACGATGTTTGTTTGCAGCGGTGTGCCGCAGCTGGATCCTGTTTCCAGACGAAGCGCAGCGCAGCGCAGTCACCGATGTTCGCTGTAACCTTTTATGCGTTGCATATTGCAGTCACTCAGTTCAGCCCTTGGGCGCGGCCGGGCAGCCACCATTGACCTTTAGCGCAACCACGTGACGTGACGTCACGACAGCCGGAGGAAAAGCTGGGCCCCAACTCGCGCGGTCGCGCGCGGCCGCAGCCACCACCTGACTCCCGCTCCTCCCGCTAGGGGCGCTGCGCCGGCGCGTGACGTCACGGAGGAAAAGCTGGGCCCTAACTGGTGCGGTCGCAGCCACCACCTGACTCCCGCTCCTCCCGCTAGGGGCGCTGCGCTATGATTGACGTCACGGCATATGTATAAACGAGCTGCGCTCCTTCGCCGGGACAGCCTTTTACCCCTGTCACACGGGCATTTCGAGGGCCCTCGAACCGATAGTCTATCGACTCAAAGGCGATCGAGCGCTGCTACACGGGCAGTTTCAATGGCGATCGAGTCAATAGCCTGTCGAGTCAACGGAGCAGCACGGAATTCCATCGAGGTTTGCAACGCATTCTTGGCTTAACCAAGCTAAGCCTGGCCGTTTTTTCGTCGCCTCACGGCTCAGAACTAACGCACGCGGCACAAGTTGTGCATCGTAAGCTTGCAATAATATTTCCGACATGACAGACGCCCACAAACAATTCGAATTCACTCTGACGAAAGGAGACGCACGCAGCTGACGCTGCGTGCGTCCAGGGCGGCCATGTTAGGCATGTTCTCTGTCGGCGGGGTCACCGGACGTCCGGCTCATGACGTCACCTGAAGTGCGCGCCTATTGGCGGAGGTTCGTGTGCATCCGCCTTTGAGGGGCAGATGCCGCTGCCTTTTTAAGTTGTACCCGACTTTAGAAGGGAGCCGCTCCTCGCGTGTGCCGTGGCCCCCGAGCCACTGCCGCACCTACCATGTGGTCTCTCCGTTGATATGACGACCTCTGCCTTGCGCTCGCTCCGTGGCGGCTTCACTGGGATATACAGCGGTGTGCTACGCGTTGGTTGATCAGTCTCGCCACGGAAGTTACCGACGAAGAGTCTGTATCTGAATCTAGTTGCTCTACTGCTTCGGAACAGTTAAATTATCGAGCGAAAGCTAAGCAAGCTAGGAAGAATGCGAGAAAGAGGTTGCAACGTGCCCAGGAAACAGAGGAGCAACGAGAAGCACGATTGCAAAAACGACGAGAAGGAGCAGCAGCTAAGCGAGTCACTTTAGATAAAAAGTCTAGACGTGCTAGACGGAATGAAACTATGAGACAACGTGCTGAGGAAGAAGAACAACGGGCCGAACGTCTTGAAAAGCGGAGGAAAAATGTGGGTTTTTGCACTGAAGAACCAGCTGCGGTCCAACAGATGGCGCCGCCGTCGACGCCGCTGCCGTCGCCGCTCGCTCCACCAGATGTGCTCCGCTGGGATAGAAGGAGAGGAGGTGTCTCCTCTCGGTGGGTATATATATATGTGCTTCGTCTCGATGTGTTGTAGTCGTTACGGAGAGCGCGAAAGAGACGCAACAATGACAGAACGAAGCGAGAAAAAGACAACGCCCTCAAGAGACGCCAGAGGAACGCGCCGCACGACTCGAGAAGCGTCGTAACGAAGATGCGACTAGAACTCGTGCCACGTCCCGGAGTGACTGCAACTGTGGAAGAGACCGGTTTGAGTGCTCGAGAGCGTCTGATTGAGATGCTGCGTAGACGGCTTGCCGAGGAGACCAAGCTTTCGCTATTCAACTAGGGTTAACTAGAGCAAAACCACAACCAATTTTATTCTGAAGGGTTGTGTGCGTGTTGAGTGTGTGTTTTTCATGTTTTCGTTTCACATCGCCCCTTTTCCTTTAAATGTTTGTTATCTTGTTCGAATATGCATGCGATAGCGCTCCCCTTCGGAAAGCCGGGGAGGCGTTACTGATTCGCGACAATTTGGCGTCCGCGTGACAGGACGAGGCCGTGTTATTTTTGTTTCCTTTCGGGGGTCCGTAACAAGAAACCACGGCAAGACTGAAAGATTTGATCGAGTGGGGTGAACGAATGGGATTGAGAGATGCCAAACGGCGTTCGTGCTTTGCCGATGAGCAGGAGGAAGAACGCTTTGCATGTGCAGCTGATCGCGAGCAAGCCAAGGCACAGCGCGAGCATGCAAAGACACAGGCAAAAGCTGAAGAGCGTAGATTGCAGCTCAAATTAAGGCTTTCAGAATCCCACAAAAATGGATCCCGCCTTTTGACGATCACAGAGATGACTTAGATGCATACCTCAATGAACATACGGCGCGGTTTTGGTGTCACCCTAAAACCGCGCCGTAAAGGAAGGAATAAAGGAGGGAGTGAAAGAACAAAAGGAAGAAAAAGAGAGTGGAGATCTTTGCAATAATCTCGACCACCTGGGGATCTTTAACTTGCACCGACATTGCACAACACACGGACGCCTTTCGCGTTTTTCCTCCATCGAAACGCGGCCACCGCGGTCGGGTTCGAATCCGGGTACTCCGACTGTCTGTCTGCTGTTTCCAGGTCGAGATCGGCTCGATACGGCATCTGAGGACTCCCCATGCCTTAGCCGTTCCCATTCTACCGTCGAGCTCATCACACAGCTTGAGACAGCTTTGGTTAACGAGGTTATGTGCCTAGTCAACCGCTTCCTTGGTTATTTCGGCAGTCTTGATCTTTAGCTTGCGATTGAACTTTTGCTTCTTCCGCGTTCTCGTCAGTGATCTTCTGGCTTCCCACAGGTGTAACAGCTGCTGAGTTGCGTCCGTCGTGGCCACTGTCGCAGAGTGCCTGGCGGCGGTTTCCATTTCTTACGCTGCCCATTCCTCAATATCAGTGATATCTTCGTCCGGGAGACGCGCGCCATTCGTACATGTAAAACATCTATGTTATTAAGGGTGTACCAAAGTGGTATTCAGAAAGCGACCTGACACCATCGACGACGCACTGCGCCAAAATTTTGCACAAGCTGACGCTCCAGCACGAACATGCACGCCAGACGCTTTCGCACTGTTGGTCCGCTCTGTCAGCTCTCCGCAGCGAGAAGGCGCTGCACTGCTGCGATTTAGTGCAACGTTGGCATGTCGCCAGGGCTCAGGAATCGTTTTGCCCGAATGCCGAAGCCAGCGAGGTATGCCGGGTTGCACTCGTAGCTGCTGTTGTCAAAGTGTAGCGAGCAGATAACACAGTATACTTGCTCGGACTCTAACGGTGGCTCCCAGCTGCACGCACAAAATCTATCCAGGCTTTCTTCTGCGCGGCATCCCGAGGAAATTTATGCAACCCCGTTTCGGTGCCGGACATGCTGAGGCAAAAGTATACAACGCACGAAACCGGAAGCATGGCGATTTGTGTGCCTATAAGCTCACTGTGTGCGTTAACTAAAACGCAAGGACGACTGCGTGAATGGCGGGCTCGCTACGACAGCATACGTTGACTCGTTGGTCGTGAGCCGCAGTCATGAGCGTTTTGCAAAAGGAAGATTCGCGACCAAGGTTGCTAGGCCGCAAAATCGCAGAGCTTTGCCCCTACGTCAGAAAACTGTGCAGTGATGTAACAAATACCTGATGTGTTTTCTTCTCCGTCCTACGTCCCGTTGATGCACTAGCGATGGGTCGGACTTCCAAGAGCGAGCATTTTGACAAACTTTAAAATGAGATTAAAATATATTCTAGACCTCCCTTGAGTTTAATACTTGGCTCATATGGTGCTCACATACCAAGGAAACGTATGACAGTCTTTGTACAACATTGGAATTTGGTGTCTCTACCCCTTTAGCTAATGAGTCCGCGTGTACATTGCGTAAACGTGTGAATGTATAATTTACTGAGCGGCACTCCAACACAATTTGTGTTTTAAGCTTAATTCAGGTAGTCGTTTAGCGCATCGTAGTGCCACAACTGGTAGCTGCAAATAGAAAATGTTTGTCCAGAGTTAAAGACACGGCGGAAAAGGTGTTATTGATCCATTTCACAAACCTTAAGCGAGTGACAGTTGTTTTGGCCTACCTTGTATTTACCTCCATTAAAGAAAATTGCATTTTTAGAAGGTCATCTCTACACACTATATATTTTTCTTATCTCTGCTGGCTGACGTGTGTTTGTGCTATTTTAGGCTTCTATGTTTTTAGGACTCTTATTCTTGTTTAATCTTTTCCTCCTATACATAGGTTCCTTCTCATTACCTTACACCTGCTCTTTCCTCTTTTTCTGGATTATTGTTCCTGATTGATTTCTTTCTCACTACTTTTGAGCATGTCTTCCGAAGGCTGCCATTTCTCTATCTCTGTGTTTTGTTTTATCATACATTTACGGTTTGGTGTCTGGTGTGTTAATTGTTAAACCCTGGCCATCAGAACAGGCACCAGTCCAGTCTCAAATTACATCCCGTTGTTTGTTGCATGCAGTGTGCGTTTTTAACTGAAAGCGCAATCTGTTACCGAGTATTAATTGGGAATGTACGAGTGACATGCGATCGTTGTAAATATATTACGCCAGACGTTAAGCTTCCGTTCAGTGGGGAGGTCGAGAAAATCCTGCTGTCCGGATAGGCCGGGACACACACAAAGCCAAATTTTGGGCGGTAAGGTGAGCGCGTGAAACTGTAATTATGTAAAAATGGTGATTACGATTTCCTAGCATGACTCAAACGTTATTTTGATATGTAAGGGTGCAAACTAAACTAATGCGCCGATAAGAAAATTTGTATAATTTGTTGAAAATTCTGTCCTGCTCCTACAGCTACGAGTCAGACACGCTTCCCTTATGCAAATGAGGCACTTTTTCACTTTATTGAATGGAGGTAAAACAACACTGCCAGGCTTCTAGCCCCGCTTAACTACGACGCATCCTGCGAGCCCGTAAGACTTCTTCACACCAGCACCCTGCTATCAGTCTGCCCTCACACCAAAATTTCGGGAGACGCATGCATCCACCCAATACAGAAAACCGGACAGGTTGTCGATCTTGGGCAGCATATACACCGAAGATCAAAGCAGACGGCCCTGTGAACCGATATTTCGATGAGAGGGCAGCTCTTCGTGGTTATCTACCATGCGGCTCTTCTACAGGTTAACGGTACCATGAGCACAAAATGACCACACGGGAACGTAAAACCTACCACTGCAGCAGGCGAATATCCTCAAGTATAGGGCCTGATCTAAATGTAATTTTTCAGAGTATGTTGAAACGCTAAGGCGCCCATGTGCTGTGCGATGTCAGTGTACGTTAAAGATCCCCAGGTGGTCGAAATTATTCCGGAACCCTCCACTACGGCACCTCTTCCTTCCTTTCTGCTTTCACTCCCTCCTTTATCCCTTCCCTTACGGCGCGGTTCAGGTGTTCAGCGATATATGAGACAGATACTGCGCCATTTCCTTTCCCCCAAAACCAATTATTATTATTATTATTATTACGTTGAAAGTTTTCTTTTAAAAAATGGCGGCGGTTTAGCTCTGGTTAAACCTAGAGTGACGCGATAGCTACAGCTGGCCGAGTGGAACTTGCTCAGTTGAAGTTCAAAGTAGTCAATGTTTCGCCGCTCCATTTCGCTGGGCGCTCCTTCTTCATCTTCGTCCCACTTGACACGGCGCATGCGCGCAGGTGTGGCAGCTCGGTTTCGCCGGCAGGCCGCGCCGCCGGCAGGAGCAGCTGCTGCGCACCACCTCGCTAGTCACGTGACCAACCACGTGACGAACCACCTGATCAGCCACGGCGCCGCACCACCGGCAGCTGCTCCGCATCACGTGGCCAACCACGTGACAGCTTGGCAGCGCAGCCACATGGAGGCGGCGCCGCCACCGCCATGACGCCGCCAGGCTGGAAGCTCGATATGCGACCATAATGTAGTTATCGCTACAAAACACAACGCCACGACAACACGCACAAACTAATAACCGATAGTCTGTGGAAGCCGGCTGAGCCGGCAGTTTACTGAACATGATGGTACAAATGTTCCTTTAGCACGAAGCAACACATTTAATGGTGAGGTCGGCGCGTGAAGTTTAAAAAAGGAAGCCTTTCCGGCTGAATCAACACACATTCATTGCAGCCGCTTCAATATACTCTTCAGCCTACAATATACGGTGCCAAATCACGTCGCCCATACATTTCTGCGACGCTGCATATCGTAAGCAGTCACTGACATATAATTTAGCACACCACCTTAATATTCTTCAAAAGAACGAAATTTTACTTGGCGTAAATAAATCACAGCTATTCACATTTTTAGTCTACGCAGAAAGGAAACCGCGATTATAACAAATATGTACTGTCCGTATACTTCGGCTTTACATGCAGTGCGTGTGAGCTGCATGCAAATGAATTTCTGAACATAGCATACTTAAATGTGTGCATCATAGTTTTATGCAATGATAGCAGATAACTGTTAGATGCCGATATTTGGCTGTATTTCTTCTCTGTTTGTGAGTGCACCCTTCCACTGCTCTTGTGATCAGCTGCTGGGGCTATACGCCCCGGCAGAGGGTGCTGGGTGGATATCAAGCTGCATCAACGCAGCTTCTTGTTTTCCGTCTTTTCATTTGTTGCTTCTGCAACCTTGAGAGAGTCACTGCTAATACATCGCTAAAGGAAACAATCTCGCAATCAGAAATTTTGCCATCTGTTTTCGCGAGAGAGTTTATACAGTTGTACCTATACATAATAACGTACAGTGGGGAATTGGAATGAGTCGGCAATATCCTTAAGAAAAACCCACAGGGGCCCCTCACGGCAATGACTTGTGGGCGCGAGAAGAATAGGCGGATGAGCGCTTATGCGTCTGTTAAGCATAGCTACAAGGAAGAGATGATCTGCCTTCTCAAAAAAGACGAAGCTTGAAACAAGCTTGTGTCTAAGCGCGTCCTGATGCCAGCTACGCCAGACTCCAGGAGGATAAACAAATTGTCTCGACACATAGGATCACACTGCGAGCGCCCACAAAATCTCAGAAATTCTATGCTATGCCTCTACTTTTTTCTTGCACAATACAACTGCATTAACTAGATGAGCCTTGAAACCAAGAAGATATTGCACATTTGTGCTCCTGCAAAAGCTAGCAGCTCCCCACCCCTCAAAGCCTGGACTTGTTGCCTGACTAAAGAGGTTTGAGAATTCCAGTGAGGCGCACAACAGGGTGACCGAAAGATACTGTAATGTGCGTTAAATTTCATGTTATTTATTATTGTTTGGAATTTTGAGCATCAGCGCCGATTTTTTCTTGTCACTTGTGTTTTTCTAAAATAGAACTGCTATTTTTACTGCCATTGATGCAATATTTTTCAGGGGAAGTGGTCTCTAAAGAATTGCGGTACTCCATTGTTGCCCACCACAGGCTGGGGATGCCTATTCTAAAAATTGCAGAGATGCATAAATTGCATCGAGTCCAAGTGCATGGTGTCGTCAAATTATTCCCGCAGACAGGAGGCGTGAAGGAACGGCCCCGAAGCGGAAGACCTCGAACTGCAAAAACCGGGGAACTGAAATTGGCTGTCAGCAAGAAAGTCAAGCTAAATGCCCTGGGGAGCATGCGAAAACTCGCCCGCGAGCATGGAGTTAGCAACTCCACCATGCAATTACTTGTAAAAGAGATCTGGGACTCCAGGTGCTCAAATCAGCAAAAGGCCAGCTGCTTACGGACCACATGAAGGCCTCCAGATTTGAAAAGTGCTGCAGAATGAGGCAGCTGAGCCGCGGCGAAGCCCTCAAACGGGTTTTATTCACAGATGAGAAGATTTTCACTGTTCAACCAGCCTGGAATTGACAAAATCATCGAGAATTGTTGCCAATTGGGTCTCCTCGAAATGTTAGAGTGGAGAAAACCCATTCCCCGAGAGCGTCATGATTTGGGTGAGATTTAAGGCCTTGAGAAAATCAAGCTTGTTTATGTCCCAAACGGAGTCAAAATCAATGCCGAGACCTACCGTGAGCTCATCCTGGAGGGCGCCGTCATACTTTGGGCTGAATAAAATGCAAAACGCATTGACTGGCGGCTGCAGCAAGACTGGGCACCTGCCCACGGAGCGAAGAAAACAATCCTGTGGTGTGAGGCGAATCTCCCTGGCTTCTGGGGGAAAGGTGTTTGGCAGTCCAATTCCCCTGATATCAATCCCTTGGACTTTGCACTTTGGGGTATCCTGGAGCAAAAATTGTGTTCTTCCGAAGACAAATCCATCGAATCCGTACTCTGCAGAAGGCCTGGAATTAAATCACTCCAGAAGGCATCGAGGCTATTTCGAAAATTTTCTGAAAGCGTCTGGTGGCCTGTATAAAAGCAGAGGGTGGAAATTTTGAGAATTAAATGTGAACTGCTTTGCAGAATTCAGTGCGCTTACAAATAAAAAAAAAGTGCGCCTCAAATGGGTTGTTTGTTGAAAAGTTGTTGTTGTCTTTTCGTATTATAGTACTTTTCGGTCACCCTGTATTGCAATGCTGATGCAAGGGAACCTCCAAATACTATAAGTCTTCGATGTGCTAACTGGCCCTCCAAAAGAGCTTGGATTTGTACCCCAGTGTCCAAGCCAAAACCTCTTTCACTTAAAAAGATGCCGCACATCAACTGTCACAAAACTGCTCAGTTACAAGCAAAACCTCGAGCACACTCTTTTTGGAACATAAAATGGCAACGTCATCAGCACGAGCGAGAATCCTAAATTTACACTGGAATAGCTGCAAGCAACGAATTGCTGTTCTTTTTATTGTATTAAGGCATAGGGGCTCAAGATATAAAGCGAATAAAAAAGGCGACAGCGGGCAGCTCTGTCGAACCAACGATTAAGGTGGAAAAGCTATGATAAGCTTGTATAGTAGATGCCTTGTAACACAGTTCCCTCGCTTTAAGCAAGAAATTATTTTCGATCTCCAAAGCTGCAAACAAAAAATCATGACGCACCTTATCAAAAGCTCTTGCCAACTCAATCTGAATAAAAGCCACTTGGACAACTTAATCTAACACACTCTCCAGCACAGTACGTGCGATATGGATACGATTTTGGATATTACGCTCTTTCTTTAATTTCACACACTTTCTGCTGTCCTAATAAATCTAATGTCACAAGCTACCGTCTAGAAGAAAGAACCTTCACAATTATCTTATAATCCATGCTGCATGAGGTTATCGGACGATACCCTTCAACAGTTTTCAACCATTCTGAGTCTGTCTCTTCCAGGATTATTACGGTAACAGCCAAAAGGCTGACGTCATAAGCAACGCTGAAAATGTCATCAAAGCAGGTGCTAGGCAGGCATAAACTTCTTATAGAACTACTCAGACCATCCGGGCCTGGGGACTTCTTACCCTATGGAGCAGAAATGGCAGATTTGGCCTCGACTTAAGTAAGTCCTATCAATGAAGGCACACTGCTCATTTTCAGGTCGATGAAACTGTTTCTTTCAAGTGACTGAAATTTTACTCACTCGTATAGGTACTGCTACACCTAAAGGCCGATTCACACGACGGCCCGTTTGCTCGCGGCCCGCGCATCACGTGTTCATGCGCCACTAAAAACTGGCCTGCGATCCGATAACGTCAAGCGGTTGCGACGGACCAAAAGAGCACACGACGCGCCGGGTTGCCACTGTTGCCAGATTAATTTAAAGCATGTGGCAACGCTGGTCAAACTGGTTTTTCCTCTCGAGCCATGACTGCGATTGAGTTGTGCAGGTGCGCGGCCCTTTGTCCAATTGCTCAATGGCCTGCGCCGTCTTCCCTAACCCAGTCGATCACTTTGTCATGGTAGCAAACGCAGTGCAGCTTGTCAAAACAGCGGGCCAGCTCAACGCCACTCAGCGAAATGCGGCAGCCAAGATATTAGCAAGAGCGGTGGTTGCCAGAGCTAGCGCGCGCATCTTCGCGGGCCGCCGCTAATTCCCACGATGGGAGACAGCACGCCTCTCAATTTTGAGACGGACAAACACGTGATGCGCGGGCCGCGGGCGAACGGTCCGTCGTGTGAATCAGCCTTATAGTGGCGCATATAATAATTTAAAAAAAAAACACGACGAATACCTGGCATGTCAATGTACGAATCGCTTACTACTGAATCTGTAAAACCTCCTTGGAAACAGCAGCATGCCTTTCGTCATTAAATGCTCGGCGAGGTAGTTGTTCATCAAAGAAACTGTGTACATGTGCCGTCTACCTGTGGTTGTCTATTTTTGCGCTGTATCTTTTCACTAAATCAATATGCAATCAACTCGCCCAGAAATAAATTTTAATGAAGACATAATCAAGACATCCTGATATTTTCTCTCCTAAACCCATGCAACTGTGCTTTAATACAGTTGATTCCAAGATATGATCCAGGGAAAATTCATCCCAGCTCATGTAGTTCATTTAGTCGCACGAATGCACAAATATTATGTCCCTCCAGGAATAAGACTTGTGGTGATGCTTCGAAAATTAGATGGCACACTTAAGCTCCGCGTTAAAGGTACGACGCAATAGCCTTATTGGGCTAAGACCCATATATGCGAAATAGGTCATTCTTCACTGCACAATCGGACCGTACAATAGTCCTGTACAATACACTGTACAATAGACCTGTACAATACACTGTACAATATACCTGTACAATAGACTGTACAAAACATTACACCTGTACACTAGACTGTACAATAGACATGTACAATGCAATAGACCTGTACAATATAATGTACAACAGACTGTACAATTGGCCTGTACAATACAATAGACCAGTACAGCAGAATATGCAATAGACCTGTACAATACAATAAGCCTGTACAATAGACTTGTGTAATACAATAGACATGTACAATAGACCGTACAATACACCTGTACAATAGACTGCACAATAGACTGTACAATAGACCCGTACAGTAGACTGTACAATAGACCTGCAAGTCTTCATACCGCTCCTGGCGTAGGGGTGCAACGGTTAAGCAATGCGCCAGGTAGCTATTCCCGAAGAACCTCTCGCGACCAATCATTAGTTTAACAGCCACCTGCCACGGTGGCTCACAGTCAGGTCGGCAGGTTGTTATGACGCCACAAGGTCACGTGACATAGGTGGTCCTCCTGCCTCGTAGGTTCCATGGGAATATTTCGTGCAATTTAAAAGCGGAAGCTTTTATTACTATCGTGGGAGCGATTTCGCCGCCGCCGCACGTTTGACTTTGATGCGTCGCTGTTGTTGGAAGTGGGGCTCGGGAGTCGTACTCTGATGGGACCACAGGTCAGGAACGACGCTTGCTCTGACCACCGCCAACACCAGGACAGGACTGCCGACGAGTTAAAGGAGTAGGATGACTTCTTAACTCACATGCTTGTAAATATTGCCACAGTGTTAGCCATTTACTGGCGCCGCCATGCGGTGGGACAGCACCCGCTGGTCTTCCTTGTCTTCCCCGGCTCGTGCGTTCGTTCTCTGAGTGTGTCTGCCTGACTATATCCTGGTGTGCCCTTCTGCCCTCTGTGCCGGCTTTCGGTGACAATATGTAAATAAAACCAAGTCTTTCTCCACTAACGAACTCCTTCACTCAGCGGCACTCCTGCCCGGATCGGAGCGGGTGTCGTCTTCACCGAGGTTGCGTCGAAAAGCGACACCGATCCCAACCTTCAATACTGCCATAGCAACGCATCTCTTGACTTCGCCGCGCTGCCGAGCCGAGTCATCGCTGTCGCTGCGCCGGGGCTCCACTGCCGCGGAGTGGCTGCTGCCTGACCACGTGATTTAACAGCCTCAGCTGGATAAAAAAATTTGCGGTTTAACTATACTGCTGAACCTGGCTAGAGAGCGAAAGCTGTCGTGTATCGGGCAAGTAAACACGGCTTGGTGTCTGTAACGCTGAATGCGTTCCGCACACTGGATAGGCAGCGCGCCTGCCCTGCCCCCCTGGCAGGGGGCAGTTAAATTGATGATTGATCGAGAGTGGTTTGTCACCCAATGCGCGCTGCGGCCTATTGCTGCAGTGCCGCGTGTCTGCCACAACGTTGTCAAGCGCTAATGCATGCAGCCCACATCTCTCTCTCACCACCACCGCGTCCTTTAAAGTGCGTCTGAGGCACCCACTCACCCAGGGAGCCAGTTATACACCCTTCCTTTCCTGAAAGTCATCGGAGTCTGGAACGTTTTGATCGCCAATGCCAATGAACACAATGAACGCCGACAGCTTTCGCTTCATATATCTTGGAATAGCGCAGCTACTCCGTAACATAATTTTTCATTCATGTTCAACACCTCTGACAACAAACGCCGGGATTTCTGCCCCATGGGCTCCTAAAACCTATTGCGTTAATATCAAAATTGTTAACTTTCTAATATAAATGTATCCCACCTTCAAAACACTGACAGCTCTGTACATGCCCTCGTAACTTTGAAGAGAGGACATAGTATTAGCGCTAAACAACAGGTACGGAGAGAGAGAAGACAACACAAACGCTGAATATCAACTGAATTTATGCTCAGAAAACCACGCATTTTTATAGGCAACGATCTCATGTATAAAAAGTATCAACCAAACCGCATGCTGGACGGCAGCTTCCGATTCAACTAACTCAATTCCTTGGTAGTAATATAAACATTGGGCTTGCTGACGCACGAGTGCTTTTCCACATGTATCAAAAAGGCTTCGAGTAGGTAGCTCTTTCTGGTCCTTATTTACAGAACTTGAACGTCTCTGCTCACAAAACGGGGTGAATTTTTTTTCATCGCGTTTATGTCGTTTTTGATGTGAGATAAATGTCCATAGCCTTAAATTGCCGTTGCAACAGTCTCGCGCTCCATCAGCCGAGATATGATACATCGCCCAAGTTTGCAGATGTGACATTTTCCGCATGATAACTGAATTCTTTAGACCACACTGTTACTGAAGGTCATTTGCGGCTTTTCGTGCTTATGGGGCAGGGCTGTTATTTGTCGGTAACACCATTAACAACTTCGCAGAGTTTTGTGAGTTTAGTCGGTGCACCAATCATTACTCTGACATTGCCTTTCATCGCCACTTTTATGAGGCTGCGATGAAGGCTGCCATAAGGTGGTGTGTGTGAGCAAACCGAATGTTAATCTTTCCACAAGGAAGTGCACGTCTTGAGTCCGAAGATGCCGCCGAATATGCTGTTTGGCTGATGATACCTTTTAGGCATGGAGAAATTTATTTAGTTTCCAAAGCTTGCCATGGTTGTAGTCGAGTCCAGTTGAAGCATCATATCTGAGCAAGCAGCTTTAAATGGCCGGTGCAAAATATCGGCCTCATCTAATAGCCACGCAAAGTAGTTGATGTGCCAGGAGAAAAGTGGATCTAGGCAACTCGAGCATTTGAAGAAGATTGTAAATGCGCGAAATGTTTGTGCGCGTGTTGCTTGCTTATTCCTCGTTTCTTCGCGCTGTTCAAATATGCGACATGTATACTATCCCATTTTAGTCGGTAAGGGTCAACAAGGTTGTGTTCACAAGCTGAGTCAGAAGAGCAGAACTAGGGTTATTAAAAGTACGTGATACACTGATCGATTTGCAGTGTTGCATAGACAGCTGAAATCTCCCAGCAGTAAAATTTCCCCGATGCGCAGGCAGGAGGTTTGCCAATGAGAAGAAAATACTTTACTATACCGCTACCTTGCAAGCGCATACGCACAAAAAACTCGCCACTGCTGACCCAAAAAGGTGAAGTCACGGCATACGGTCCGCCCCTCATCTTCAGTGCAATACGAAAGGTCAGTCATATCGAGCGCGTTCGTCATAAAGAGCATGCACCCGTCGGCGAAGCCTTTCAGATGGCTGACGATAATATTCTACACGGCTAAAAACAGATGAATAGCAGTTTACGTTTCTTCATCAGAAGTCAGTTTAGATTCCCGAATTGCAGTTACATGCACGCCATATGTGTCAAACAGGTGCATTACCTAGTACTGCTGTCGTCGATTTCGTAAGCCTATAACGTTGCGTTTAGCGACTTCAAAAGTTGTGAGCTCCTCATTTTTACAAGAGTGCCTTATTCAGGAGAGGCGCCTGTGAGTTGGCGGCCTTAGGGCTGTCATTTTCCTCTTTTTGGAACCCACTCTTCCCTTGGCCTCCCCATCGGATACCTTGCAAGGTTCTCCACTTACATCTCATCCACGGGACGCTACAGAGGTGCGCTGCTATCCATGGAGGCCTACGAGTTGGCCAAAGGTTCCGAGATTGAGGTTTGGAGCACCACATCGCTTGCTGCTCGATACTCACCCGACAGCTCTGCCTCTGGCAGTGGTTGACACCTGACGCGGTGCATGCACTCCAGCGACAAGTTACCGAGAGAACAGCCTAGACGAGCAACCCTGAATCCTCGGCAGCCTTTTTCGGCAGATCTTGCGCTCCCTCCACGATATAGCGCCGCTGTCCCGCCAGCTAAAGATCAGTTGTGCCTTGCTAAAGAGGGCCAGAACATGGAAGCTTCGGCTCGGGAGGTTCAGAAGGTGGTGGCTTGATGACTCGTGAGTCGTGAATAATCAGTGGACATTTCCTCATGGTAAAGAATGCAGCTTCGAAAAGGCAATGACAATCTAAGAAGTGGACAGGACAGGCGCCAGTCCTGTCCACTGCTTAGTCGATATGCTGATCGATATGCGTCGTCCAGCATTTTCCAAGCCGATGCTAGATTTACACTGTTATTCAGCAGCGCAAGGGACAAATGACGAGACAAGTGCTGCGCCGTGTCTGTGCACGTGTCTCGTCATTTGTCCCCTGCGCTGCTGAAAAACAATGTCACACCAACTTGCCCAAGCTTCTACAGTATCAAGATTTACATGGTTGCGATGCCACGAAGCGTTTATTTCGAGCAGTTTGTGGTTGCTGCAAGCGTTCCTTTTCCTAATTATTACGAGGATCATCACGGACAGCGGCAAGTAACACCTGCTCACGGTGAATTTCCTGCGTGGGCATAATCAGCATAGCACAGTCGCAAGTGTCCGCGTAGAGGAAGAGATTGCGATCGGATCGAATGCTTTTCCGTCAATGCAGCGATATGTACTCCTGCTCACTGCGCACGCCTTGTTTTCCAAACGCCGAAATGAGCATGGCGTTGTACAGCTAGTCGCATTCTTTGCGATGGTTGCAGCGATCGCGGCCGTAGCGTGCACACGACGCTGTTTCTGCTACGTATCCATCATCCATTTTGATCGCGGTTTGTGTGGGTAATGTGCTTGAAAATTATCTATTAGTTACGCTGCCCCCAAACGTGCAACAACAATTTCAGAACGACGACGGGATTCTTATTGCGAATTCTCGATCGGGCCAAGTATATTCATTATAACAAACTAGGCTGCAGTACAGGCTGCTATAAAGGTTCTGTAATTATAACCGGGGCAATCATATTTTTCAAGTGGCTAAGTTTACATAATTTAAGTGACTAGTTAGTTATTGAAAATAGCACACTTCAGTTCTTTTACAATGAGTGCTTTACATTGCTGAGAAAAAAATACATGCACTTGCAGCGTTTCCTAAGCCGTGCACAGTGGTTGTCACCGTAATATGTAAACAAGCCTCCTCCCTGGCTCCCTACTGACAGCTCTTGCTAAAGACATACGTTTATCTGTTCATTGTATAAGGTGTTTGTGTGTCTAAATTGTGCATGCATTAAAAAATCACATTCTAGCCCACTGCTGTCAAATACGGATGCCAATACACGAGATTTGGACGCTTCCAATTGTTTGTAACATGCAGAATCAGTGGTAACTAAAGAAGTTCAGCATTCCGCAGATAGTGACAATTCAATAATAAGATTTATTTTTGTCTTGTTTTTCAGGCCATCATCAAAGCCAAAATACATATTGTACTCTGTGGCTGCAAAGCGGCCGAGACGTGCATCACTCGGTGAATGTCCACGACATTGTTCTGCACTGTGTCAGCAGGCTATCAGTTGTCCTTTAGCAGTCTTTCCTGAGCTAACATTGCAGTTGCACAAGCCATAATGCTGCATTGCAAACAAGTTCGCGAAGTTCTGCTGAAGGCCAGTCATTGTTTACATGCACAGAACAAGCTGGGATGTAACCTGTGCAACTTCAAAACATTCTCAATTGACCCTGTGAATGCAAAATTGTGAGTGCCTAGTATTGCATAGAAGTCTACACATGCCGTCCTCATTAACGTAAACACAATGCACATTTCGGGCCAGTAAACTGGACTACAGGTTTAGGAAATGCAAGAACCCATTTGGGGGGTTCACACAGTGATGGCTCGTGGCTTAAGCTAGGAAAATACTTCATATTGTCAGGGAAACTAGCAAACCCTATAATCTAAAGCAGAATTTGCTAAATTGGGTTTCTATTATGAGTGCTATGATGTCGCACAATAAAACGAAATAAGTCAAACGCCTGAATTGTATACCTTTGTTACACATTGGAATTGCCATCATACTGCTTGTCATACTGTGTGCAGAAAGTTTTCTGTTAACCCGTGAACTGCTAGGCACACAGACTCCTCCTGCTTACACACACACTTTCTGGTTGCCGAAGCACTTCTTTTTCTGGTGTTATAATCCCTGCTAGGGCTCGGCGACTCACATCCTGGAGCAGATTGCTCTTTATGCAAGATGCATTAAGCTGCTTAAAAATAAAATAACGGAGCCTCTTGCTTACAGTACAATATCTATAACCTCACAGGCGCCTTTCCGCAGCCCACAATGCTAAAATAGTACTTTTTTAAAAAATGCACAGCCTGTGTGTTAGCCTTGTGTAGATCGCTCGTGGAGTGCACGCCAGGCAACCAAAGCTGGAGTGATGCCGCAGCCTGCCGGTCCGCGGGCAAAGTTCTCTTCCCACAACGCTTGAAAGTCTATGTGGCTCAACGTTTTGTCAACAGTGGCTTTTTAACCAAAGAGATACGGAGAGATTTCACAATTTTTGCCGGGCAGCGCACCACCCGAGCGCTCTACAAAAGGGTGCCACAGACTGTACAAAGCAGAAGAAAGTAAAAATGCAATGTTCCAGATTCTGGCATGCACGGCAGCCTGAAACAGAACTTGATTCCGGTGCAGAACGGGGAATCTGCGAATACAAGCAGCCGCAATCATTTCATTCAATCCAGATAGTAAAGTAATTGGTTCAAATTAAATGTGTTTGCTACTTCAACGGTTCCATTTATACTGCAGGCCATTCAGAAAGGGTCAACGTCGGCATTGTAGAGCCAACCACCATGCGACAGCACTTAGCACGTTTGGAATAATTGTAAAAAGACATGTTAATGTAGCTTGGGAATGTGTGCAGGAATGATGCTATTGTGAATGTGAATGGATAAATACCCCAGGAAACTTAGCTGATCCTTGAGGAAGGTGAAAATAAGCGTCTATGTCTGAGCACATAAATTTAGACACGTCGAAAACTTAAGGAAGGTTAAGGAAATCTGGGAAAGGCTCTATACTGCTGACATATTGTTCATAGTTCGCCCACCATCGGAGTCACTCAGCAGGCAAGTAATCATGCTTGTAGCGGGCAGTTAGAGGCAAATGAAGGTAGCAGATGGACGGGCGTTCCCATGTGCATCAACGGCATCTCATTCTCAAGGCTTCAAGAATGTCTCTTTAAAAAAACTGATGAGCAGACGCAGAGAGCGCTGCTGAACAACTGCTGAAAAACAGTAAAGTCGAGATTGCGAGAAGCTCTGCAACAATATCACTTTGAACATTTATGCCGGTTTCCTACTCTTTATCTGCGGGTGCAAAAGGGATCGCCAGCAAAATCATCAACAACGAACACGGCACCACTAAATTGCTGCAGTTTCATAACCAAGAGTTAGATCGGCAGAAAGCGTGTCAGAAAGCATGGCAGAAAGCATAGCAGAAGCCCACGAGGCGCTTCAAGATCGCAGATTTTTCTGATTACAATGAAAACCAAGGTCACAGTTTAAATTCATATTGCGAAGCATTTGTCTAATATTGTCCTAACACCGCTATGCTAAAAAATGGAGAAAGAAGTCAGAACAATGTCATGAACATTTTTTTGGTCACTTGTTATGCACAACTTGCTTTGCGCACAGCTTTGATCGGGAGCCAAAGTGCCATATTAAAGTTACATGTGTAATAAGAACACAGCACACTACTAAACAGCACACACAGCACACCACATCACAGCACAGTATTAAGAGCACAGCACAGTAATAAGAACAGCGTCACGAAGAACCAGCGGAACCGTCCAGGCACAGATCAGAGGCCGCGCTCAGTCTAGAGCAGGCACAAGCGACCGAGCGTTCGGCGCTCGAGCTTCGCAGTGTTCGGCGCTTCTCGTCGTCTTCTTCGTTTGGCGCCAGCCTCTGAAGATTCTAAAGCCCGTGTCCAGTCTTACAATTCCCCCTGGGCGAAAGGGCGCCATCCTGGCGGCCTAGGGCGATGTGACGACGGTGTGGTCGTAGTAAGGTTTGAGGCGGGTCGTGTGGACAATTTCGCGGTCTCGGCGGCGATGATCAGGGGATGGCGTAAGGGGTTCGATGAGTTAATTGACGGGGGATGTCTGCTGAAAAATACGGTAGGGTCTCTGGTACTTGCTAACAAGTTTGGAGGAAAGGCCGGGACCTGAGGAGGGTACCCAGAGCCAGACCAAAGAGTCAGGAAGGTAAGCGGGAGGAAGTGCAGGGGGATCACGGGTGCTTTTCTGCTGCTGCTGGGCGTGAGAAGTGAAGGACCGGGCAAGCTGTCGGCATTCTTCGGCATAAATGGCGGCTTGAGAAAGAGTTGCAAATTCGGAAGCATCAAGGCGGTAAGGTAGAATGGTGTCCATTGTGCAAGAAGGCTCACGGCCGTACAGGAGAAAGTACGGAGAGAATCCGGTGGTGGCTTGAGCAGCGGAGTTATAAGCGTATGTGACAAAAGGGAGAACGCGGTCCCAGCTACAATGGTCGGAAACAACATACATGGCAAGCATGTCGCCGAAGGTGCGATTAAAACGCTCAACCATGCCATTTGTCCGGGGATGGTAGGCGGAGCTGGTGCTGTGAACAACGTTGCATTCCTGAGGGTGAGCTTCTACAACTTCTGAGAGGAAGGCCGGACCTCTATCACTGAGCAGCTCTTTGGGTGCACCATGGCGAAGAATGGTGCGATGGTGAATGAAGGATGCAATGCCGTGGGCTGTAGCGGATGGTAAAGGCGATGTTTCAGCGTAACGTGTAAGGTGGTTGATGGCAAGGATGATCCAGCGGTTCCCGGTTGATGTGCTGGGAAGAGGGCCGTAGAGGTCGATGCCAACACGCTCGAAGGGCTGTACTGGGAAAGGCAGAGGCTGCATAGGAGCGGCGGGTCGGCGAGGTGGATGTATTCGTTGCTGGCATGCGGTGCAGGACTGAACGAACTGGCGGACGTAACGGGCCATACCACGCCAGTAGTACCGCTGTCGTAGACGGGTGAAAGTTTTCAAGAATCCGGCATGGGTACACTGGGTATTATCGTGGTAGGAAGAGCAAATGAAGGAGCGCAGATGTGTCGGAATGACGAGAAGCCACTTGCGACCATCCGGGAGATAGTTGCGGCGGTAAAGGAGCTCGTCTCGGATGGCGAAATGGTGGAACTGACGACGGAGAGCACGGGAAGGTGGTCGAGACGATTGGCCAGATAGGAGATAAAAAGCAAGTGATCCACGGGTCTTTGCGCTGCTCGGAAGCCATATCAGCGAACTCAAACTTCAAAGAAGGCAGAGCGGATATACAAGGCGCTGCCTCAGATGGTACAGGGGAGCGTGAAAGGGCGTCAGCATCGGCATGGTTGCGGCCGGAACGATAGATAACGCGAATGTCGTACTCTTGGAGTCGCAGAGCCCATCGCACCAGTAGACCATAGGAATCTTTCAAAGAGGACAGCCAGCAGAGGGCGTGGTGATCGGTGACAACGTCAAAAGGGCGCCTGTACAGATAGGGGCGAAATTTGACGATCGCCCAAAGGATGGCTAAACACTCCTTCTCGGTGACAGAATAGTTGGCTTCAGCTTTTGTGAGTGTCCGGCTAGTGTAAGCGACAACTTATTCGTCAAAGCCTTGCTTGTGTTCAGCGAGTACTGCACCGAGGCCGACGCCGCTGGCATCGGTGTGGAGTTCCGTCGGAGAACGAGGGTCGAAGTGACGCACAACTGGTGGAGTGGTGAGGAGGCGACGGAGTGACGTAAACGCTTCATCACAGGCTGGCGACCAGGCCGAAAGGTCGTGGCTGGAAAGGATCTTGTTCAGGGGGTCGACGATAGTGGCAAAATTGCGGACAAAGCGGCGGAAGTAGGAGCAGAGGCCGACGAAGCTTGGAGGTCTTTTACAAAAGTGGGCTTTGGAAATTCGGCCACAGCTCGCCACTTGGCCGGATCCGGGAGAACGCCATCCTTCGACACGACATGTCCGAGAATAGTGAGCTGCCGAGCTCCGAAGCGGCACTTTTTCAAATTAAGTTGGAGGCCAGCGTCGGCCAGGCAGCGAAGAACAGTCTCGAGGCGCTGGAGGTGAGACGGAAAGTCCGGGGAAAAGATTACAACGTCGTCTAGATAACAAAGGCATGTGTGCCATTTGAGCCCTCGGAGTATGTTGTCCATCATGCGCTCGAATGTGGCGGGTGCATTGCAGAGGCCGAAGGGCATGACATTAAATTCATAGAGCCCGTCGGGTGTGACGAATGTAGTTTTTGGGCGTTCGACCTCCGCCATCGGCACCTGCCAGTAACCGGAGCGCAAATCCAATAAAGAAAAGAACTCAGAGCCCTGCAGGCAGTCAAGGGAATCGTCGATACGGGGGAGAGGATAAACGTCCTTGCGTGTAAACTTATTCGGACGACGGTAGCCCACGCAGAAACGGATGGAACCGTCTTTTTTCTTGACCAGAACCACTGGCGATGCCCACGGGCTGTGCGACAGTTATATCACGATACACTGAAGCATGTCGGTCACCTGGGCGTCAATGATGCTGCGCTCAGCGGCTGACACGCGGTACGGACGTTGGCGCAAAGGGGCATGGGTCCAGTGTCAATACAGTGGGTAACGGTGGTGGTGCGGCCCAAGGAAGGTTGCTGGTAGTCAAACGAAGCTTGAAAACGCTGCAGAACGGCTACAAGTTGGTCCCGTTGGGTAGACATCAGGGCGGCGTCGACGGAACGGTGAAAAATATCTACAGACGACTGATTCGTGATGGAAACAGGCATAATGGCGCTGACGTGAAGGCCGGCCGCGCTATCGATGAGGGGGTATGCGGAGGTGGGATCGAGAACGGCAACGCTACCAAGCGATTGGCCACGGAGTATAGAGTGGTAGGGCAGGAGAACGGGTTGGCCACATAAATAGCGCTCCAGGGCGAGGGATCGTTGGCACCTCCACCACTTGTAATAAGAACACAGAACACTACTAATACAGCACGCACAGCACACCACAGTAATAAGATCACAGCACAGTAATAAGCACAGCGTCACGAACAACCAACGGAACCGTCCATGCACAGATCAGAGACCGCGTTCAGTCCAGAGCACGCACGAGCGACCGAGCGTTCGGCGCTCGAGCTTCGCAGTGTTCGGCGCTTCTCGTCGTCTTCTTCGTTGAGCGCCAGCCTCTGAAGATTCTAAAGCCCGTGTCCAGTCTTACACATGGCTCTATATCGGTAGCTTGCATTAAGAAGCATCAGCTGCTACCATACTTTTTTTGGCGTAACATCAAGTGAAATGCTTATGAAAAATAGATGCATGAGCTGACACATATTAGGAATTTGTGCACTAGGAATCAACGGGGATTTAATTGCGGTAATATTTCTAGTTTCTAATCTCCTGATACCATGTTGTCTCAACTTAGACCGATAACTACTCCCTTGGCATAGCCCACCATCTAGCAAAGGCAGCGGTTTTCGTTCACCAATTCATCACGAAAACATCTTTCGCAGCCATTGGTCCGCATAGCCGGTAGGAAATTTTAAAAACGAACACTCGCGAAGAGACATTTGCACTGGACGCTGATGTTTTCACAGGTTACACAGTTACACCGGCCAGTCGTAAACCGAACACCCATAATCACAAAATACGGAGCACCAAGCCCCACAAGGATGGCGACACTGCTGTTGCCGTAACAGAGAACAGTCTGAGGGCCGTGCAGCCAAGATCGTGTCACGTCGCACACACGGCAGTTTTCAAGCATATACCCACAAGAACCGCGATCAATATCAGTGATGAATGCATAGCAGAAACGTCGTGTGCTCGCTTCGGTCGCCATTACTGCAACCATCGCAACGAATCCGACTAGCTTCACAACGCCAAGTTCATTTCAGCCATCGGAAAACACGGTGTTCGTAGTGAGAAAGTGAATCGCTGCATCGACGGAAGATCACTCACTCTTTTCGCAATCACTTTCACTACGCGGACAATTGTTACTGTGCTATGCAGCTTATGCACACACAGGAAATTCACCGTGAGCAGCTGTTACTCGCCGCTGTCCGTGCTGATCTGCGCAATAATTAGAAACGCTTTAAGCAAACACAAACTGCTCCAAACTATGAGTGACATCACCCCCGCGTAGGTTTGATGACCGTTGTAGGACGCTTATTGAGCATCCAACGCCGCGGTTTGCATACGTGCTTAGAATCGACGCAGTTTATGCATTTAGGATCCAAAGAAGCGTCTTGCACAGATAAAGTTTAGCACCGACCCTTGAAACCATTTGTTTACAGTGGCATGAAAATATAAGGCCCCACATAAAACAGCCATTTCTGTTGCCGACGGAAGTGACGTCATGTCATGGGATTGTACTCCGGGGCGTCGTCTGCTCGAGGGCGCCTGCGAGGTATGGTTTGGCAATACACTCCCCAATATAACCACCAAAGCCTAAATTCCAAACTTATTCATTGTATGGGTATGTTTGAAGATGAAACCCCACCTTTCAGATTGTTGGAAACCTCACGATCGGCTGTTTCCAGGTGTTATATCCAAAGGCAGCACCACGTTCTGCGCTCCACTGATTGTACTGTCCGAAAGCTACTGAAATCCTGCGACGCTCCATGAGGTGCGAGAGTCAGAGTAGCTAAATCATAGCGTTCCTGGTTTCCACAGCGAATATCACGACATTTAAGCTCTATTATGAGCAACTGTATGAAGTCAACGAGCTGCTCTTATCATTATAACACTGTTCTCACAAGCTGCCATAAGAGCATGGCTCATTTAATTTTGCCCAATGCAAACGATATCATGAAGGTCCACGACACGGGCAAGGGCATCCCTGAAGTTAGCAGCTCGGTAAGGATGGCCATTTAGGTCACCATGCAAAAACATTGTGTTCAGCACATCACCACCACTGTCGCGCTTGAGCCAACAATTATTCACGCAGATATCAGTTAAAACTTCTTAAAAGAGCCACGCGTAAGCTTCGGCTCCGGGGCCGTCGTCACCTGTCTCAAAGCGAGTTGCGTGAGATGCTACGCTGCACTGCTTTCCACTCGGGTGCGTCTCATGTCCTTGCGCAGCTTTGAGCTATGGGAGAGCAGCATTAGTTAACTCGCATTCGATATATTTCAGCGAAAATCAACAAGAAAAATGATGCGGGGAGCGGCCTCAGCAGCCGAAAGGCAATTCCGCTGAGCCTATAGCAACCAGTCTTTGGCCGCGGCTGAGAAAGGACAGCGTGAACTGAAAGTAAGTGTGAAAGGTCGCTGTCTTACGTGGACGCAACTTGGGATCACGTTGCTGCTGTGATACCATGGGTTTTGTGCTGGCATTTTCAACCCTTTTCATTCTGTGCGCCTTCCGCTTTCATAATTGTTGAGCATTATTACCCTGTGGAATCTGCTGCCATTTTTTATTCTGCAAGCTTTTGCTTGGACAAGAGGCCTAGTCAAGTGATCTTCCTTATCGCATTTTATCTGCACTCCACGACACTTCGTATGTCATGTCAAAACAACAATAAACAAGCCCACCCTTCGGAAAATTCTGTCCGCCTTTTGTGCAATGCCGCCACCTCCTTCCAACAGACCTCCGCCCATTACCCACCCGCCTGTGCCTCTCACCCATTCGTCACCCTCCATTAGAACGAAAAACCGGGGGAGTTGGTGAGTGCGTAGCAAAATGATCAGCGCTTCCTGTGTCTGTTCCTTTCCTCGTAATGCTCCTTTGCGCTGTTAATTATGCTCACCCTCCAGAATCCCCCGCCCACCGCTAAACAACCCACGTCACCATACAAAAGCTGCATCCTCCACCAACCTCCCACCTCCACCTAGCAGAATACCCTATAGACACCAGCTATCAATTCATTCTACGTCCAGGCGCCTCCGGCCAAGAGCAGCCCTCGCGGCATAAGAGGTTCAAATCCATTCCATAACAGTAGCTGCGGTCCAGCGATGTTCAGTCGCTGCACGCTTGCTTTCGCGAAATTCGGATGCGCCAATGACAGAAACTTGGAGGAAATCCAGAGCTGTGATTTTGTCCCCATAGTTTGGGTCATCATCTGCATTATCATGCGTGTAATTGCTTTTTTTTCTAAAAGGGCTTGGTGCGCGCGGCCCGTACCATGCAGAAAAAGGTGGTTGAATCGATTAACCGTACGAGCGTCCCTCTTTAAACGAGGTGGTAGCTAGCTTCGCAATGCTCTGTATTTTTGCTGCAACAAAAGTACGAGTGGCACTTCGTGAAATTCCGGCACCGTCCATGTGGGTTCCTTGTGAATGAAGCCTCAGCTTCCAAAAGCACCACCCACAAGCCGCCTCGCAACCCTACCCCTACCTAGCCCCTCATATGCATCTCCATCAAAGCGGCGATCGCCGGAGTCGCCTGCTGCCCGTCAAAACCAGGGGTATTTCTAGAGTGCACATTGTTTAGCAACAAAAGAAGTCCTCGCCTCGGAAACGTGCACTGCGAAAAATCGTACGCGATATTTCGTACTAACGCATATAATATTTGATGACAGAGCGCCTAGTGTGAAGCACTACTGATTTTTTTCCTTCCCTAAAAACTTAGCATCTATGTACGCAAGCAACAACGCAGCATGCTTTGCTTCTCTAACCTCTTGCTCTCGGCGGGCCGCAGGCTGGACGAGACGGCAGAGAAAGACGACGCCGCCGGAGCGGACGAGGAGAAGGGTGAGTGACTGCAGTCGCACTGGCGCTTAGACTATTCTGGGAAAACAGCGTGCGAAATACAGGACCCAGAATCGAAGACACGCGCATGCACAGCGCTCACTAAGAACTGCAGGTTTATTGCATTTCTGGCTATACCAGAAGAATGAATGAAAAAACTAACAATAAAAACAATGTGAAGCCGAGGACGAGTCCGTTTGCCACTTGTCCTTGAGTTTCCAAGACCGCATTCGTCACCCTGGACGGCTCATAGCAGTTTAAAGTCATGCCATTCGGTCTTTCCAATGCCCCAGTTACCTTCGAAAGAATAATAGACTCCTTGCTTCGTGGCTTTAAATGGTCTACATGTCTATGCTACGTGGACGATGCGGTGGCTTTTGCCCACCTTTGCCGCACACCTCGAAAGACTGACGAGCATTATTTCTGTCTTCAGTACAGCCACGCTTCAGCTGAACTCGTCGAAATGCCATTTCGGTCGCCGCCTACTCATCATTCTCTGACACCTGGTCGACGCTTCTGGTGTCTGGCCCGAACCTGTTCAAGTTCAAGCCGTCAAGGACTTCCATATTTTCCAATCATCTACAGATCTGCGCAGCTTCGTCGACTTCTGCTCTTACTTTCACCGTTTCATAAGAATTTGCCGGCATCGCTCGTCCCCTCACCGACATCCTAAAGATACCCATTATACGTATGTGGGGCCCTGCCCACGGGGAGGAATTATCTTCGCTAGCCGACTTGCTCACCTTCCCACCTGTTTTGGCGCATTTCGATTCACCTGCTCCAACTGAAGTTCGCACAGACGCCTGCGGATATGGGATCAGCGCCGTGCTTGTCCAACGTCAACGGGGTCATGATGGGTTATTGTTTATGCCAGCCGCCTCCTTTCTACCGCTGAGCGAAATTACACAATTACAGAGCGCGAGTGTTTCGCCTTGTTTTGGCCGTAGCCAAGTTCTGAGCCTACCTTTTTGGCCTTCCATCCTCCGTTGTGACCGGTCACCGTACCATTTGGGGTCTTTCTTCACTGAAGGACCCCACAGGCCGCCTCGGCTGCTGGGCGTTGCAGCTCCAGGAGGATTCTTACACCCTTCACAAGCCAGGGCGTCTCAATCAGGACGCCGACTGCCTGTTTCAGCACCCTATGGAGTTGGCTGATCCTGGAGACACCAACCTCGGCCCGTGCCTCTTCGCTATCTCTGATCTACTTAAAATCGCGGACGAGCAATGGCAAGACTCTTCCTTGCGTTCCGTCATTGATCGCCTCAACTGTCCCAGCCCAGGTCCTTCACTGCAACTCTTCGTCTTTCAGGATGACATCCTGTACTGCCGCAACCTTCGTCCTGACGGACCCCCGCCCCTGCTAGTCGTTACTCAGCGCCTCCGTTCATCTTTCCCAGTGGAACTACACGACCTACCGACCGCGGGCGCGGGCCACCTCGGCGTCTCCCGCACCTACCATCGCGTCCGACGCTGCTTCTTTTGGCCCGTTCTGTACCGCTGTGCTCGGCGTTACGTTTTTTCTCGTGACCTCTGTCAACGCAGGAACAGACCATCCTCGTTGTCTGCTGTCCTTCTACAACGCATTGATTCTCACCAAACGTATTGATGTACCACTAGAACCGGTCTATTGTGTTGGACTAGACCTTCTCGGACCCTACCCGACGTCCCACACCAGTAACCGTTGGGTTGCGGTCGCGACCGAATATGCGTCCCGATACGTTGTCACGCGTGCATTACCAACAAGTTGCGCAGCCGATGTTGCAGATCTCCTGTTGCAGAATGTAATCGTTCACCACGGCTCTCCACACCAATTGCTAACGGGCCGCGGCCGCTACTTTCTGTCCCGAGTAGGGAACGTCATCCTGCGGTGTTGTGCCACGCAGCATATGCTCACTAAAGCCTACCATTCCCAGACGAACGGGCTTACCGAGCAGCTCAACAGGACCCTGGCAGACATGCTAGCTATGTATGTCTCGCCCAACGACTGCGATTGGTACGTTTCGTTCCCCTACATTATCTTTGCTTAAAATTCGTAGCGGCATGTCATCACCAGCTATTCGCCTTTCTTTCTTGTGTTTAGTCGGCATCCTGCCCGGTCCTTGAATACATCGCTAGCGACTTTTACTAACTCAACTACGGTGCATGCACGGGACTCCATCTCCCAAGTAACTATGGCCCGCCAAATCACCCCTAGGCCCGCTCGCCGCCGCCTAGACCTGCCAGAAATCCGTTTACGACCACCGGCATCGCCCAGTGCAAAATTCACCGTGCTCATTCGTCATCGTTTGGACCCCTTCTCGCCGTGCGAGCTGTCTGAGAAACTGCATCAGTATAGTGGCCCTTATCGAGTGCTCCGTGCGGTGATCAACGTGACCTGCGAGATTACTCTCCTCGATTCTTCGACGTCTTCCACCCGTCCTGCGACCGACATCGTTCATGTAGTTCACCTCAAATCCTACCACGCGCCTGCTGCATCGTCCAATTAGCACCGGAACGGTGCTTTTGCCGCTGGGAGTGATGTTCCGTCCGTACACGTGGATCACATGCGCCATTCATGCGTGGAACGCGAAGAGAACGAAGTGCGTTGGTGGTGCTGGGCCCCGCTGTTCGTTTGCGCCGCGCTGTGTGCTTTCCCTCTGTAAATATACCTACTATTTGTATTAGACGTCTTCACGTTACAATATTATTCGTAGAAAGTGCGTGTCTCCTAGAAGACGGAAGGAAAGAGGGTTGTGTCTGCAAGGTTGCGGTTCAGAAAAATTAACACGTTCTTTATACGCGTGTTGTTGTTAGAAACGATAGGCTTTCCCTGGATAATTGCTGCAAACAACTCTTCTGCGGAAACCTTATGGATTTCAGGAAGCAAGCACAAGCACCCTCCTTGTTTGTTTGACGGATTTAATGAGTTGTCTGATTGCCAGATAGTTCTGTCTGGGTTCTGTCCGACATTTTTCAAACGTGTTCCGAAGGATGGAGAGGAAAGGCTTGTGGTCCGCCTCAGTTACAAAGATTCCTCCAGCCAGATACACTTTGAAATGTTCTGCGCCTGATACTATCGCCAGCATTTTTCTGCCTGTTCGAGGACAGTGCACTTTAAGTAGGAATCAGTGCTCGGCTATATTATTCTAGAAGGCTACGCTTTTAACTTTAATCTAGGAAGGCCAATTCTTTTTACGTTATGAAACACCTGTTCGTTGCCGGTCGATTCAAATTTGATTTTCTCTCGAGTAAGCGTGTAACGTGGTTCGACAACTTGAGCCAGGTGTGGGATGAATCAACTGCAGTAGCTTACCATCTGCAACAAACTTCGAACTTAGTGATTCTTTGGAAGAGACATGTGGTTGACTGCCTCCACCTTGTCAGGATCTGCTTTGATGCCTTAAAACTTAACTCCAGTCATTCTTATCACGCACTTCTGCATGCTCAGTCCGGCCTATTTTACTGTTTTTCGCACTAGGTGAAGACAATGATCGTACACTTCGAAAGAACGTCCAGACACGGAGATGTCATCACTTACGTTCCGTATTCCCTGTTCGTCTGGAAGAAGTTTTCGAATGGCAAATTGGAAAATTTCTGCCTCTACGTTTACATCAAAGTGACGTCTTGTACCTTCTCGGTCTGCAGTGCGTGGCGACTGTAGGTGTCTGTCGTGATGTCTCATCCTCATTTAGGTGAAGCCTTCAGAAATATTTGGCTCCACCGGAAACGCCACTGATGCCTTCCACAAACTGCACGACGTATCTTTCTCGTTTTATGGCAGCATTTGGCTCTCGCATGTCCATGCACATCTCAACTGCACTTGGGGCGCATTGTTTTGGGACGAATACTCTAGGGGAAAACCACCGGGTCGATCCTGTTGGTGCCTAACTTATGCCAAGTTCTAATCTCTGAAACTCTTCCTACACTACGTTTCGATATTTAGAAAGGACTTTGATTTGATTTATTGATTTATTGATCTTTGTTGCTTTACAATTGTACGCAAACACTGCTCGGACCCATAGCCAACGGCTAGTAACGGGTCCAATAGAGAAAATGTATACAAGCATGCAGGCAACAATATACCAAAATAAAGTAAGCAAGTTAGTAAAAAAAAAGGCTATACATCACTCTCAACACTTGTAAGAATATCAACAAAAGAAACACATATATTACAGATTATATAAACTAAAAACTTACAGATCAAACAAAACGCATAGAACTTACACAAAAATTAAGGCATCACAAAAAGCTAGAGGAAAATAGTTGTTAACTATTTACAAAACATCACAAGGGTACAACACACGAGAGGAGGATAAAATGATTTCAGTGCACACTTTTTAATCACAAAACACTTTTAGAATAGACGCAAATTTATAAATCTATAAATAAATCAAGGTATCAGGTTTCTGCTACATGCAAATAATATCAGACGACTAGGAAAAAAAAAAGAATGAAAGTGAATTCAAAGTGTGTCATTCTTTATAAGGTAATAATTTTTTATTCCAATGGAAAAGTTGTAGGCAGTCTTTAGGTCATGTGGTAGATTATTCCAAATTTTTGCGCCCGTGAACTCTAGGAGACGCTCTCCATATACATTTCTTTTCACTGGCAAATTAAAATTGCCGTACGTGCGGCTCCGTGTTGAAAGTGGCGGGATGTTAAAGATTGATATATCAAACGGAAGGTTGTTTGTTACTATTTTATAAACACATTCAGCAGTTCTTTTCTCACGAAGTAAATTGAGTGGTAAGACGCGTAGTTTAGTAAATAGTGCCTTACTGTGTGCAGTGTAACAAGAAAATGAAATTATTCTAAGTGCTCTCTTTTGTAACTTTTTAATAGGCTCTAGGTATGTACTATACGTCCAGCCCCACGACTCGATGCAATATGAAAGGTGAGTATGTATTAATGTGAAGTATAGGACGCGCAGGATATTGGTATCAAAGTATTCGCGCGTCTGGAGAAGAGCATAACAACCGGATGCCATCTTAGTGCAAGTCGCCTCAATATGATGTTGCCAGTGTAAATGTTTATCCACTGTGACTCCAAGGTAAGTAAAAGTATTTGTTGACTCAAGCTGGGTCTGGTTAATAGTTAATGTAATATCACTTGAAAGAATTGATTTTTTCTTTGAGTGGAACAGTATGTATTTATTTTTCTTAGCATTGATTGTTAATGGCGGCTTCTTTGATTTGAAGCTTTGCTTATAAATTCAGTCCTACAAATTCTTTCAAGAGGTTTGGAATTTCTTGCTCGCAATTCCCACGGGGCAGCTGGCCACTCGATTTAGAATTTGTTTGAGATCTACGTGATTCGCTGTCATGTAGCTCAGCAGGGATGCCTGCTGTTATTTGATCACATAGACTTTTTTTTCCAACATTCATCCCTCGGGCTCGAATTTAATTTTTGAACAACACCAACATCGAAAGGGCTGCTTTAACTCGGTACAGCCCGAAGTGTTTGCTTGTTTCTTGCAGGGGTACTCTCAGACAGTCCGTCCAAACTTTTCCTCTGGTCACGTTGCCATGGCTCCGGCTCTCGGAGCATACATTTTACAGTCCTACTAAATTTCATTTTGACTACATCGCGCTCTATTGGTGTAATGGGAAACTTTAACTTCTTGCCCATGATTGTGTACACTTATTTTTCAATTCAAACTAGTTCTTTATTTCTTCCAGAAATAACGCATCCTGGAAAGGGTCAAGTGCTAAAAGATGTCTTGACACCGTGACCAGGCGCATGACCTCTTCCTTGTACAAGGGAGTTGTGGTTTACATCAATACCACGATAAATAGGTATTGCTCACAATATTTTACAACAAGAATTCGAAAAACGGTAAATTATACAGTAGCACAAGTACATATGACTTATTAAATAAGCAACACAGGCTTTCAAAATCATTCTACAATACCAGGACTAATATTTTTGCACACTTCACAAAAGCAACAAAGAGAGGAAGTGAATAGAACAACTTCAGAAATACAAGTACATAGCATACTTATATGTTGAAGAAAATAAAAACATTTGAAAAAAAAGCAAGCACACACACACTCCTAGCTATTCATTCCAAGCCTAGAAAATAAATTCTTAGGTCTCTAACACAGTTAATAACCACAAGAGGTCTAATGTCTGTGTTCCGCTCCACTTCTTGGATAGCGCACACTCGTTTCTATCCGTGATCTGCACAGCCGAGCAAAATGATTTGTATTGTTATAAATGAGTAATTACTCATTGACCACCCGAGCGCAGCCATACGGCTGCAAAGGAAAGCTATACAGCTTTATCAAAAACTTCGCAGCTCAAAAAAAATTCGTCCTTGTCCGGAGTTCGAACCCGAAACAATCGCTTCACCGGAGCGGTCACTCTATCAACTGAGCTAACCGGGACGGCACGCTTATGATAGGGCGAGAGCGAATTGATTAATAACTCGAAGTTGGGAACTGTGTTGATTAAATGTTTAGGGGAATCCCCTAGGTGGAGTAGATTTGCAATAAGAGAGTAATTACTCATACATGATGAAGATGATGATGATGCTTTTTTGCGGCGCAAGGGCATCCGTGGCCAATGAGCGCCATGGCACAAGGTAGGTTTCACGGCACAAGGTGGGGTCAAAGACCCTATTCACCAGCATTCTCCCCCTAAAAAGCCGAACACCAGGCAGGGGAAAGCTTGTACCTATTGTATCACCACCGGCGGTACCTGGCGGCACTGGGGATTGGACCCAACACCTCCCGCATGCGAGGCGGATGCTCAAACCACTGGGCCACCGCTGCGTCATGGAAAACTATACAGCTTGATCAGAAACATCGCAGTTAAAGAAAAACCCGTCCTGGTCCGGGGTCCGAACCCGGGACCACCGCTTCACCGGAGTGATCGCTGTACCAACTGAGCTAACCAGGGGCGGCAAGCTTATGGTAGGCCGAAAACAAATTGATAAATAACTCTAAGTGAGAACTATGTTGATAAAACGTTTAGGGGAATTCCCTAGGGTGGAGTAGACTTATAATAAGGGAGTAATTAGTCATTGACAGCCACCCGAGCGCAGCCTTACGGCTACAACCTATGGCTCCGTCACAAGCCAAGCCATGCCGCTGGGCCGCATGGCGGCTCCGGCAGCATGTGAGCCGTGTTGCATTATGCTTTCTCATCTGAGGTGTTATGTTATTTATTTTTCTTTGAACGGTAAGACTAAGTCGCCCAGGGTAACAAAAAAAGTGGAGGGACAGAGCTCAGACCCATTGTACATTACACCTTCGTCCATATATATCGTTGTCCACTCATTGTACGCGACACCCATTGCGCTCCTCGCCCACATGACTGCATGAAAATATTTAGCAAAACATGTTTATCCAGCCCCCGGTGTTACCACCTTTTCCAAGCATCCCTATACTATTACATTCCTGCGATACTGAATAGAAATGTGGAATTAGTGAGAAACGCAGGATTTTCGTTCGTAACAAGCGGTTACCCATGTGTACATTGATTTTTTCGGTTGTTTATGAGCGGATGGCTGTATTTTCGGCATTTGGTGATCGGCCACAGGTCCGCACTCTGCGAGCGCCTTGCTACGAGCGGGCGTGCATGACGTGAAGCCGACCCTCAGCAGCAGCGTAGTCAAGCTGTTTGGTCTTGGCAGTACCATGTTCACGACTCCCAGCCCGCTCGTTCCTCTGGCGGGCGCGAGATGGCGCTGCCTGTACTCTGTCTACGAAATGTTACTTTTTTGGTTAGCCGTCGCCGCAGACGGTGGGGATTTCCGATTAAGTTTTATTTAATGACGCAAGCCGTCACCCAAAGTATGCAATCACGAGATGCAGGAAGAGAATCTTGAAGCGTGGCAATAGAAGGAGGAGGAAAGCGTGTGCCACTTCCGTTCGCGCTAGTTGGAGAACCCTCCGCTAAAGCCGTACGCCATCCGTTGTGCACGCTACTGGAGGGGAAATTGACGCTAGCGTCTGTAATAAAGAACAAGATCTAACCGAAAGAAGGTTCTGAAATTAGAAAAGGCATAGAGGAAGGCGTCCTTCATCAGAAAAGGTCTCTCGCATCTCTCTCAATTCCTTTTGAATTTCTGGCTCGCGCGGCCGATGTAACCGCCGCGCATCGTTTTCGTGTTTCGCGAACTCCTTCAGTCCCGTTATATCGGACGGTGTCGCCTGCTTCGCGGAGCTGGTCCCAGACACATCGGAGTCGTGTTCCTTCGTGTGTTAGTAATGTCGGTGCTGCGGCGAATATGATGGTGCTTGCTTTTGTGCTCGTGACCATTGAAATCGAGAAGAGTACAGCGAGGCCTGCACGGATACAACGGGAACCGCTACCTGCGCTCGCTTTCTCCGGAGCCGCAGCTCATTTCGCCATCGTGGATCATGTACAATGATTTAGTCACTGCTGTTGCCGAAGCAGTCATTGGATTTGGTCCGCGGAGAGTCGGTACATTGTGGGAACCGATTATGAAACTGTATGTTAACTGGAGTTTATTGCTGTCGCATATACCAGCATAGACATGTGAATGCCATTGCGTGATAGTTGTTTGCTTTCACGCGTGTACGTAATTTGCAGTAATCTACGATTGTTAGCTACAGCGCGCATGCATTGAATTGCGTGCACTCACGGTGTACATACTGATACCTCAGTATTGAGTGAACATTATGCAAGAATGGTCGCACATCTGTTGCATGAATAATGCATGAAATGACGTAATAAAAATCTTAGCCGCGCCATTTGAGGTAAACTTAACACCTCTGGTGCGTCGACACACATTATCTGTATTATATCGAATGCGGCAGCAGCGACATAGAGTGTGTTTTGAGAAACATCTCTTTTAGACTGTGAACGCAACTGCGAATTTATTCAACGTTTCGACCAGGGACTGGTCTTTGTCAAGAATGATCATAGAGTGCATGGACGCGTCTTCTTAAAGCATGGGACACAGAGGGCTTGAAAAGAAACCTACGCCATGATAGGGAAGCAAAGGCGCTGCCTCGCGTACCCACGAACTCACTACACGCACACGAGGTGTAGGATTACTCAATGCGCCAGCGCCGCTTGCAGGGTGAAGACACTGCTGTCGGCGGGGCCATGTTGGGTCCCACTCTCCCGTTCAGCTGCATTGAACGAAATGCGGCGGCGCGCCGTTTCGAAGAGAAAACTGCAGCTTTCGTTCGGAATTCAGGAAATGTGGTGTTGTACTGAGACCAAGTGGTACCACAGATTGTTTGAACAGTGAATCAGAGGTAGTTACTCTAAAGTACACTGTCTTTCGCAGCTAATCTCCCAAGAAAGTCAGCGCCTAATGAACAGTCCGTGCACTCATGCGTGTTGGTTCTCTTCTGTAGTGTTCGTTTTAAGCTGTGTTCCTTCATAATAGCATTCCTACAACTTGCGTACCATATTCTACTGCAATCTCTTGACCGGCACTCTCTGTGTGGTGTTCACAGATATAGCTTTTTCCGTGGGGCGTGTTGGCAACCTGTTGAACTCATTTCTGTGCAAAAAACATTGTGTGTCCCCTGGCGGAGGGTATATAAGCCGCTTACCTCAAATAAACGCTCTTTGGTTTTGTTCGCCGTTACCAGAGGTTGGGCTCCCTGCCCGGTGTCTTCTCTTATTTTCGCGCCCTTTCCTTCGAGCCGCGATAAAACAAAATGGCGACGAGGTAAAACTGTGTACGGCACACGCCTGCCAGCATTGCCCCGAAGCTTAGTTCACATTAAGGATGCGAGCTCGAACTGCGTCGTCCGCTCCAGCATTCTCCGTCGGTCACGACGTTGCGCCGGCAAGTTAGGCCTCGCAGCGCTGCCATTGTCACCCTGTTTTGTATACACCTGCGTTTCGCTCAACGCGGTAAGCCATGGCTGCCTTGTTCAACTTCAATCCGCCGCCGCCTCCGTTTCTTGCTACGCCGGGTCCTGCATCAGTGCCATGGAAACAATGGAAGCTTGCGTTCCTCAGCTACTTAGAGGCAATCGGTGGTGAGGACCTCACGCATCGACGCAGAAAAGCTATCCTACTGAATGCACTAGGCATGGAGGGGCAGCGAGTATATTACAGTTTGGCGCCACCTACCGCGTTGGAGCTCATCAACGTGAATGTCAAGACCGAGCCCGACACCTATGTTTTCGACGAGGCACTTGCACTGCTTGACAAGCACTTCTCTACAAGCGTCAACGAACTGATGGAGCGACACCGCTTTCGGCAGCGTCGTCAACTGCCGGGTGAGCCCTTCGAAGCGTATGCCGCTGCACTACGTGAACTCGCCACAAGCTGTGACTTCGGTGACCAAATCGAGAAGGCTGTACGAGATCAGCTACTTGAAGGGGCAACATCGCAACAAATACGTGAGCGTCTACTTTTGAAGGAACAAGCCTTACGCTGAGCCGAGCTGCGGACCTTGGCAGACACATCGAACAGACACGCTATGAACTAAAGGAGCTGTCAGCTGATTCGGTCGTGCAGAGAGTAGTTGACAAGCCGGGACGTGGGAGCGCTAGTGACTTTTCGGCGTGCTACCGTTGCGGGTCTACCAGACATCGTACCAGTGCAATAGAATACCGAGCAAAAAAGGCTACATGTCGTAACTGCGACAAAGTCGGGCATTTTGCATCTGTATGCCGGTCAAGAGGCGAGTCTGAGTCTCCGGTCAACCGGGAAAGCAAGACCACGTCGGAAGCGACGAATGCAATCTCCGTTCTCAACCTTAGTTCTGAAGGCATGCGCGGGAAAGCTATTTACATCGACGTTAATGTGAATAAGATTACACTCAGCCTCCTTATCGACCCTAGGTCGTCTGTCTCCCTGCTGAGTGAAGCAAGTTTTAAAGAACACTTCTCCGGCTGACCACTCATGGATGCAAAAGTGAGGCTGGTGGACTACTCGAAGCAACAGATTGCGGTGAAGGGTTGCTTTTTGGCGAATGTAGCATACAAGCAAGTTTGTACTCCCGTTCTTTTTCACGTCGTGGAGTGTGGCACATCGCTTCTGAGACTTGATGCCATACAGAATCTCCAACTTTGCATTGATGGGATACACTGTCTTGTCTACAAACAGAGTCGCAGTCTTCTTCGCTGCTGCCAGCCCACCTGCGTGGCGAGTTTTCACACCTGTTCTCCGGTGAACTTGGCCTAGCCAAAGGTTTCGTGCAACAAGTAAAAGTTCGTCCTTCGCTGCAGCCTGTAGCTGCCAAGCTACGAAGATTGCCGCTTGCCCTGCGTGAACGTGTGTCTGCTGAGTTGCACCGAGTGGAACTGTCAGGCATCATAGAACGAGTGGATGCACCCGAATGGGTGTCTGCTATAGTCGTTGTGCAGAAACCTAATGGGACTATACGCCTTTGTGTTGACCTACGAGAGGTGAACAAGGCCATCATAGTGGATGGGATCCCCCTCCCCCACACAGAGGAACTACTGCATCAGCTGGTAGGTGCAACCAGATTTTTGAAACTGGATTTGAAAGCAGCGTACCATCATCTGGAACTGGCAAGCGAGAGCCGCGAGCTCACAACATTTGTAACGCACGAAGGCTTATTCAGGCTTAGGAGAGTGTGCTTTGGCCTTGTTTCTGCACCTGCAGCTTTTCAGAAGTTGTCAGCTACACTTAAGGTTTGCCAAGGGGTACTTTGCTACATCGACGACGTCATAGTCTGGGGCAAGACTGCTCGCGATCATGACGAGAATTTACGAGAAGTTCTGAGACGGATCTCTAACGCAGGCTTCACATTGAACGAGAAAGGTGTTTTTGATGCCGACAAGATATTCTTTTTGAGACATGAGGTCAGCAGTGAGGGTATTGCACCTATGCATTCGAAGGTGGAAGCAGTCACTCGGGCGGTGATGCCAAAGGATGAGTCAGCGTTACGAGCGTTCTTGGGACTCGCCGGTTAATATTCTCGTTTCGTGCCACATTATGCGGATATGGTGGAGCCAATGAGAAAACTCTTGCGCAAAGAGCAAGCATTCGTCTGGGACGAAGCAGCGCAGCATAGCTTTGAGACACTCAGAGCAGCCTTATCGTCATGCAGTGTCATCCACATGTTTATCCAGACTTGCCAGTGGTCGTGTCTACTGACGCATCCGACACAGGGCTCGGAGCTGTGCTGCAGCAGCAGGCCGGGAATGAGCTGCGAACTGTAGCCTTTGCATCCCGATCATTGACAGGGGCTGAGCGCAAGTACTCCGCAGGAGTAAAAGAGGCCCTTGCGTGTGAACATTGGCATGTTTACTTGTGGGGCCGACGGTTGCTTCTCCGAACGGATCATCAGGCTTTGGTGACATTGCTGTCGTCAGGAGGTTCTGGTAGGAGGCCGCTACGGATTGCAAGATGGTCTGCCAGACTTCTGTACTACAACTTTGACATTGTGTACCACAAGGGAAGTGATAACGTAGTGGCTGATGCATTGTCGAGGTTAGCAGTCACGTCTGCAGATGAGCCGCACTTGGACGAAGAAGTGGTGTCTGTGGTACTGTTTTGTATCACCAAAGAACAACTCCAAACAGCTGATGCGGAGGATGCTACCTTACAGGCTGTGTCTGAATACATTGCATCAGGATGGCCTGCCAAAAAAGCTGTTAGGCACAGAGCTAATGCCCTACTATGAGGTGAAGGAGGAGTTCTCGGTAATAGACAACATTGTATTTCGAGAGGAGGTTCATCCTTCCTTCAATGACAGAAGAATTGTGCCCGCAACCTTGACATCCATGTTAGTGTTGTTCGCACATGATACGCACCCCGGCACAACGAGAACGAAGCAAAGGTTTCGAGAGAAATTCTGGTGGCCAAGAATGGACAAGGAAGTGGAACGTGCAGTGAGAAGCTGCCATGTTTGCCAAGCAGCTGACAAGTCGGCAAAACCGGTTAGTGCACCCCTGCCGCCTATTGCGCTTCCGAAGCTGCCATGGCAAAAGGTGGCTATTGACATAGTAGACCCCTTGAACGTGGAGCAGGCCAGCCCGAGGTTCATAATAATTCTCATAGATTATCATTCCAAGTGGCCAGGAGTTTACTTCGCCAATACAGTGACATCTAAAGTCGTTATTGGATTTTTGTGTGGTGCCTTCAGTCGTGAGGGCTACCCTGAAAAACTTGTCTCGAACAATGGACCCCAGTTTAAGTCTCAAGTGTTTGAAAATTTCCTGCTGGAGAGGGGCATCTAACATTGTGTCTCCTCGGTTTATTACACCCAAGCTAATAGCTTAGCAGAGAGGTTTAATAGAAGCCTCAAAGATTTCATTCAACTTTATGCCTTGGAAGGCCAATGCATCCAGTCAACTGTAGTGGAGT
The DNA here is from genome assembly GCF_052857255.1 of Amblyomma americanum. Lineage (NCBI taxonomy): Eukaryota > Metazoa > Arthropoda > Arachnida > Ixodida > Ixodidae > Amblyomma > Amblyomma americanum. The sequence goes on from NC_135503.1 coordinate 150,070,450, forward strand.
ATATGGCCGTTGTCACATATATTAAGGAGCCTAAATTAAAATTTAAAGGATAATGGTACGAAGAAGCGACGTGAATTAACCGAAGAATAAAGAAGAGGAAGAAGAAGCAATCGGTGAGGTGGAGAGAAATGATTGGTGGAGAAGCATTCGGCGAGGTGAAGAAAGATGATTGGTGGAGAAGAGAAGAAGACGACGACAAGGCTTACGTGGACTAACACCAAGGCTATAAAAGGGCGAGTGAGAGCGAGGCACTGGGGGAACAGCAGAGAAGCGGAGGCTCCGGCGGGTCAGGGACACATCGGCTGCAAGAGAGCGATGCCGGCTACTGCTCCGGTGAGCTCGCGTTCTACGACATCGCATCGTGGTCTTCCTGCCGTGCCTGAGCCCATTCCTTGGAGTCAACAGAGGACGCTACCACCTGCTACGGCCAGGGGTGTCTCCAGCGCTGTTGCCACCCATGCGGTGGTGCCCCAACGCCAACAACACCGGCATCACCTCCACGGGCGCTTGGACCTGGAGCTTATACGACGCAGCCAGCGACGCCGCCACCAAAGCCAACACCGGCATCACCTCCACGGGCGCTTGGACCGGGAGCTTGTACGACGCAGTCAGCGACGCCA